>NC_047117.1:63445670-63673170 GCF_902500255.1 Thalassophryne amazonica
TGATCAATCAATCAATCAATCAATTTTTTTTTATATAGCGCCAAATCACAACAAACAGTTGCCCCAAGGTGCTTTATATTGTAAGGCAAGGCCATACAATAATTATGTAAAACCCCAACGGTCAAAACGACCCCCTGTGAGCAAGCACTTGGCTACAGTGGGAAGGAAAAACTCCCTTTTAACAGGAAGAAACCTCCAGCAGAACCAGGCTCAGGGAGGGGCAGTCTTCTGCTGGGACTGGTTGGGGCTGAGGGAGAGAACCAGGAAAAACACATGCTGTGGAGGGGAGCAGAGATCGATCACTAATGATTAAATGCAGAGTGGTGCATACAGAGCCAAAAAGAGAAAGAAACAGTGCATCATGGGAACCCCCCAGCAGTCTACGTCTATAGCAGCATAACTAAGGGATGGTTCAGGGTCACCCGATCCAGCCCTAACTATAAGCTTTAGCAAAAAGGAAAGTTTTAAGCCTAATCTTAAAAGTAGAGAGGGTGTCTGTCTCCCTGATCTGAATTGGGAGCTGGTTCCACAGGAGAGGAGCCTGAAAGCTGAAGGCTCTGCCTCCCAATCTACTCTTACAAACCCTAGGAACTACAAGTAAGCCTGCAGTCTGAGAGCGAAGCGCTCTATTGGGGTGAAATGGTACCACGAGGTCCCTAAGATAAGATGGGACCTGATTATTCAAAACCTTATAAGTAAGAAGAAGAATTTTAAATTCTATTCTAGAATTAACAAGAAGCCAATGAAGAGAGGCCAATATGGGTGAGATATGCTCTCTCCTTCTAGTCCCCGTCAGTACTCTAGCTGCAGCATTTTGAATTAACTGAAGGCTTTTTAGGGAACTTTTAGGACAACCTGATAATAATGAATTACAATCGTCCAGCCTAGAGTAAATAAATGCATGAATTAGTTTTTCAGCATCACTCTGAGACAAGACCTTTCTGATTTTAGAGATATTGCGTAAATGCAAAAAAGCAGTCCTACATATTTGTTTAATATGCGCTTTGAATGACATATCCTGATCAAAAATGACTCCAAGATTTCTCACAGTATTACTAGAGGCCAGGGCAATGCCATCCAGAGTAAGGATCTGGTTAGACACCATGTTTCTAAGATTTGTGGGGCCAAGTACAATAACTTCAGTTTTATCTGAGTTTAAAAGCAGGAAATTAGAGGTCATCCATGCCTTTATGTCTGTAAGACAATCCTGCAGTTTAGCTAATTGGTGTGTGTCCTCTGGCTTCATGGATAGATAAAGCTGGGTATCATCTGCGTAACAATGAAAATTTAAGCAATACCGTCTAATAATACTACCTAAGGGAAGCATGTATAAAGTGAATAAAATTGGTCCTAGCACAGAACCTTGTGGAACTCCATAATTAACCCTAGTCTGTGAAGAAGATTCCCCATGTACATGAACAAATTGTAATCTATTAGACAAATATGATTCAAACCACCGCAGCGCAGTGCCTTTAATACCTATGGCATGCTCTAATCTCGGTAATAAAATTTTATGGTCAACAGTATCAAAAGCAGCACTGAGGTCTAACAGAACAAGCACAGAGATGAGTCCACTGTCCGAGGCCATAAGAAGATCATTTGTAACCTTCACTAATGCTGTTTCTGTACTATGATGAATTCTAAAACCTGACTGAAACTCTTCAAATAGACCATTCCTCTGCAGATGATCAGTTAGCTGTTTTACAACTACCCTTTCAAGAATTTTTGAGAGAAAAGGAAGGTTGGCGATTGGCCTATAATTAGCTAAGATAGCTGGGTCAAGTGATGGCTTTTTAAGTAATGGTTTAATTACTGCCACCTTAAAAGCCTGTGGTACATAGCCAACTAACAAAGATAGATTGATCATATTTAAGATCGAAGCATTAAATAATGGTAGGGCTTCCTTGAGCAGCCTGGTAGGAATGGGGTCTAATAAACATGTTGATGGTTTGGATGAAGTAACTAATGAAAATAACTCAGACAGAACAATCGGAGAGAATGAGTCTAACCAAATACCGGCATCACTGAAAGCAGCCAAAGATAACAATACGTCTTTGGGATGGCTATGAGTAATTTTTTCTCTAATAGTTAAAATTTTGTTAGCAAAGAAAGTCATGAAGTCATTACTAGTTAAAGTTAATGGAATACTCAGCTCAATAGAGCTCTGACTCTTTGTCAGCCTGGCTATAGTGCTGAAAAGAAACCTGGGGTTGTTCTTATTTTCTTCAATTAGTGATGAGTAGAAAGATGTCCTAGCTTTACGGAGGGCTTTTTTATAGAGCAACAGACTCTTTTTCCAGGCTAAGTGAAGATCTTCTAAATTAGTGAGACGCCATTTCCTCTCCAACTTACGGGTTATCTGCTTTAAGCTACGAGTTTGTGAGTTATACCACGGAGTCAGGCACTTCTGATTTAAAGCTCTCTTTTTCAGAGGAGCTACAGCATCCAAAGTTGTCTTCAATGAGGATGTAAAACTATTGACGAGATACTCTATCTCACTTACAGAGTTTAGGTAGCTACTCTGCACTGTGTTGGTATATGGCATTAGAGAACATAAAGAAGGAATCATATCCTTAAACCTAGTTACAGCGCTTTTTGAAAGACTTCTAGTGTAATGAAACTTATTCCCCACTGCTGGGTAGTCCATCAGAGTAAATGTAAATGTTATTAAGAAATGATCAGACAGCAGGGAGTTTTCAGGGAATACTGTTAAGTCTTCTATTTCCATACCATAAGTCAGAACAAGATCTAAGATATGATTAAAGTGGTGGGTGGACTCATTTACTTTTTGAGCAAAGCCAATAGAGTCTAATAATAGATTAAATGCAGTGTTGAGGCTGTCATTCTCAGCATCTGTGTGGATGTTAAAATCGCCCACTATAATTATCTTATCTGAGCTAAGCACTAAGTCAGACAAAAGGTCTGAAAATTCACAGAGAAACTCACAGTAACGACCAGGTGGATGATAGATAATAAATAAAACTGGTTTTTGGGACTTCCAATTTGGATGGACAAGACTAAGAGTCAAGCTTTCAAATGAATTAAAGCTCTGTCTGGGTTTTTGATTAATTAATAAGCTGGAATGGAAGATTGCTGCTAATCCTCCGCCTCGGCCCGTGCTACGAGCGTTCTGACAGTTAGCGTGACTCGGGGGTGTTGACTCATTTAAACTAACATATTCATCCTGCTGTAACCAGGTTTCTGTAAGGCAGAATAAATCAATATGTTGATCAATTATTATATAATTTACCAACAGGGACTTAGAAGAGAGAGACCTAATGTTTAATAGACCACATTTAACTGTTTTAGTCTGTGGTGCAGTTGAAGGTGCTATATTATTTTTTCTTTTTGAATTTTTATGCTTAAATAGATTTTTGCTGGTTATTGGTGGTCTGGGAGCAGACACCGTCTCTACGGGGATGGGGTAATGAGGGGATGGCAGGGGGAGAGAAGCTGCAGAGAGGAGTGTAAGACTACAACTCTGCTTCCTGGTCCCAACCCTGGATAGTCACGGTTTGGAGGATTTAAGAAAATTGGCCAGATTTCTAGAAATGAGAGCTGCTCCATCCAAAGTGGGATGGATGCCGTCTCTCCTAACAAGACCAGGTTTTCCCCAGAAGCTTTGCCAATTATCTATGAAGCCCACCTCATTTTTTGGACACCACTCAGACAGCCATCAATTCAGGGAGAACATGCGGCTAAACATGTCACTCCCGGTCCGATTGGGGAGGGGCCCAGAGAAAACTACAGAGTCCGACATTGTTTTTGCAAAGTTACACACCGATTTAATGTTAATTTTAGTGACCTCCGATTGGCGTAACCGGGTGTCAATACTGCCGACGTGAATTACAATCTTACCAAATTTACGCTTAGCCTTAGCCAGCAGTTTCAAATTTCCTTCAATGTCGCCTGCTCTGGCCCCCGGAAGACAATTGACTATGGTTGCTGGTGTCGCTAACTTCACATTTCTCAAAACAGAGTCGCCAATAACCAGAGTTTGATCCTCGGCGGGTGTGTCGCCGAGTGGGGAAAAACGGTTAGAAATGTGAACGGGTTGGCGGTGTACACGGGGCTTCTGTTTAGGACTACGCTTCCTCCTCACAGTCACTCAGTCAGCCTGCTTTCCCGGCTGCTCGGGATCTGCCAGGGGGGAACTAACGGCGGCTAAGCTACCTTGGTCCGCACCGACTACAGGGGCCTGGCTAGCTGTAGAATTTTCCACGGTGCGGAGCCGAGTCTCCAATTCGCCCAGCCTGGCCTCCAAAGCTACGAATAAGCTGCACTTATTACAAGTACCATTACTGCTAAAGGAGGCCGAGGAATAACTAAACATTTCACACCCAGAGCAGAAAAGTGCGGGAGAGACAGGAGATGAGCTCACCTACGTGCCTTAACACTTCGGAATTAGAATCAGCTGCTTTAGTGGGTGGAGGGAACAAACGTCGGACTTTTAGTCACTGAAGCCAGTGTTGTCCACCTCTGCAAAATTAAACCTGTTTCTGAAAGATGTGATCCTGTCTGAGACTGACTGTAGAAAATATATTCCCATCTTGGCTGTGGATACACACGGGTTTGCTGCAGAAGCAGAATTGCCTGTCCTGAGGTGGATAAAACCTTATTTTGTGTAAATTTTGTGTAAATTTTGTCTCTTCAGAACTACATTTCCTTTCATGATTGTGTATTATCTGGTGTTAAAGGAGCAACTCAACAAACAGACATGACCTTGACCCTGGTGACTGACCTTTAGCTTTGACCTTGTTGGACAATTTCACCATGTGTGTGCCAAGTACATTGCAAATCAGAGTGAAAACCTCACTTTTTTTACCAAAATTATTGATATATGATGTCACCGGGGCAATTCCAGAAGTAACCTCCATATGTGTGCAAGATTAAGTGCAAATCAGAGTGTAAATCATAATTTTGACCTTTGAGCGCTCTGAACTTTGCCCAAACAAACCATTTAAGGGCAGTTATTTGACATGGTAGGAGTAGGGGAACCTTTGACCTCAGTGAACTTGAACTTTGCCAACACAAGTGCAATTCTAGGATCAGTCAGCCCAAACACACAAACAAAAGTTTCTCAAAAGATTGTGACGCATATGATTAATTAGGACTGTTGAAGCGACAGAGGTCACAGTAAACCTGCCAGAACAACACTGGATCACCTGCTTACTGTCTCACTAATCTTGTTTTTCCACATTATAAAAGTGTCCAGAGCGACTGCTATTTTTTTCTGCTTTAATTCTGCCATCTATGGGTCAAACAGCATTACAATATGCTGCTGCATGTACTGTATTATTGCTGTGTGTTTGTCAGAGTGATAATGAAAGTTTGTGGAAAGATGGGCCACGGGAAGGAAAACGGGTGTTTAGATTTTTATTGAGGCTGATTTGGATTGAGGTAGACATCCAAAATTTTCCCTACTGTCTTTAATTTCCTTCCGTTCCTTTTGAAAACACTTTAAAAAAACATTTAATATATATATATATATATATATATATATATATATATATATATATATATATATACTCAACAAAAATATAAATGCAACACTTTTGGTTTTGCTCCCATTTTGTATGAGATGAACTCAAAGATCTAAAACTTTTTCCACATACACAATATCACCATTTCCCTCAAATATTGTTCACAAACCAGTCTAAATCTGTGATAGTGAGCACTTCTCCTTTGCTGAGATAATCCATCCCACCTCACAGGTGTGCCATATCAAGATGCTGATTAGACACCATGATTAGTGCACAGGTGTGCCTTAGACTGCCCACAATAAAAGGCCACTCTGAAAGGTGCAGTTTTGTTTTAGTGGGGGGGGATACCAGTCAGTATCTGGTGTGACCACCATTTGCCTCATGCAGTGCAACACATCTCCTTCGCATAGAGTTGATCAGGTTGTCAATTGTGGCCTGTGGAATGTTGGTCCACTCCTCTTCAATGGCTGTGCGAAGTTGCTGGATATTGGCAGGAACTGGTACACGCTGTCGTATACGCCGGTCCAGAGCATCCCAAACATGCTCAATGGGTGACATGTCCGGTGAGTATGCCGGCCATGCAAGAACTGGGACATTTTCAGCTTCCAAGAATTGTGTACAGATCCTTGCAACATGGGGCCGTGCATTATCCTGCTGCAACATGAGGTGATGTTCTTGGATGTATGGCACAACAATGGGCCTCAGGATCTCGTCACGGTATCTCTGTGCATTCAAAATACCATCAATAAAATGCACCTGTGTTCTTCGCGCATAACAGACGCCTGCCCATACCATAACCCCACCGCCACCATGGGCCACTCGATCCACAACATTGACATCAGAAAACCGCTCACCCACACGACGCCACACACGCTGTCTGCCATCTGCCCTGGACAGTGTGAACCGGGATTCATCCGTGAAGAGAACACCTCTCCAACGTGCCAAACGCCAGCGAATGTGAGCATTTGCCCACTCAAGTCGCTTACGACGACGAACTGGCGTCAGGTCGAGACCCCAATGAGGACGACGAGCATGCAGATGAGCTTCCCTGAGATGGTTTCTGACAGTTTGTGCAGAAATTCTTTGGTTATGCAAACCGATTGTTTCAGCAGCTGTCCAAGTGGCTGGTCTCAGACGATCTTGGAGGTGAACATGCTGGATGTGGAGGTCCTGGGCTGGTGTGGTTACACGTGGTCTGCTGTTGTGAGGCTGGTTGGATGTACTGCCAAATTCTCTGAAACGCCTTTGGAGACGGCTTATGGTAGAGTAATGAACATTCAATACACAAGCAACAGCTCTGGTTGACATTCCTGCTGTCAGCATGCCAATTGCACGCTCCCTCAAATCTTGCGACATCTGTGGCATTGTGCTGTGTGATAAAACTGCACCTTTCAGAGTGGACTTTTATTGTGGGCAGTCTAAGGCACACCTGTGAGGTAGGATGGATTATCTCAGCAAAGGAGAAGTGCTCACTATCACAGATTTAGACTGGTTTGTGAACAATATTTGAGGGAAATGGTGATATTGTGTATGTGGAAAAAGTTTTAGATCTTTGAGTTCATCTCATACAAAATGGGAGCAAAACCAGTAGTGTTGCGTTTATATTTTTGAGTGTATATATATATATATATATATATATATATATATATATATATATATATATATATAAACTTGAGGACAAGGACTATTTGTTATGTGTGGTTCTGCGTTAATCTTAAAACAAAAGAAGAAGAAATTCTCTCAAGATGAGCTACAGCCTGACCGGGTTGTCTGAGACCGTCCATGACCTCCAGAACCTCTTTAGTAAATAAATAACTGCAGGAAGTTGGAGCAGAAAATCTGACAGGTTTTTTTTCTGTTGAGGATTTACTGCTGGAACACGTCTGCAGAGCCAGTTTGAGGAACACAGAAGTTCATGGAGCTAAAGAAACACATGGATCATTTCCAACACTGTGGATCTGTCACGGCACAGATGGTTGATATCAGACTCAGAAACGGACTAAAATCAAATATTTGTAGATTGAATGTCACAGTATTTCCTTTATTGCAGAGGATCATAATATAGATATCATTATATTGTAAATTGTTGTTTTCTGCATTTATGTCTTACACACTCAGCTACCTTAATTAGTGGTAAAATCAATTTAGATCTTTATGTAGAGTTTACATTTATAAAAATGTTTTGATGACTTTTTTTGACATTTAACAAATGTCACAGAATTCCAAAGTGAATGTTTCCTTTTTTTTTTACTGTAACTACGATCACGTTTGCCGTTGGATGTGTTAATAGGATTATGACATCTGCCAAGGACGTCCTAAAATCATCGGCATTTATTTATTTGTCTGTCTGTCTGTCTGTAGCAGGATTATGTCAAAACTACTAATTTGAGGAAACTTTAACCACAGATATTAAGCCATGGAAGACTCCATTAAGTTTTGGCGGCGATCTGGATCCAGATTCTGGATCAAGATTTCCCTAGGCTTTGAAGGATTACATAAAAAAAAAAAGAAAAAAAAAGAAAAAAAAAATTCTCCACAGATTCTCACCACAGATAGATATTTGGGAATGGAAGACTCCACTGAATTGTGGAGGTGATCCGGATCTGGACTGGTGGATGCCAGAAATCTTGGATTGCCCTTGTTCACAGTGTAATGAACTCACAATTTCATTAACAATATTGGAAGTAATTGTTGCTACAAAAGGATGATCAAATAAAAAAATTGGGATTTTCAACCTATGCTCTTTTTATCCCCCCGGTATGAAATATAGGAGGATATAGCAATCAGCATGTCCGCCTGTCCATTTGTCTTCGCTTGTTAGTGCGATATCTCAAGAACCAGTTGACTAATTTCATATTTAGCATAAGTGTGTACTTGGGTGATCCCCTGACACTTGGTATGACTGATTTGTGGGGGTTGGGGGGGAATATGTCATCTCCTAATGACTGTTGTTTAAAGATGTTTTTTTTTCTTCATCTTTTTCATTAAAGACAAAAACTGTTTAACCATAAATCAAAATCTGATTTAGAACACAATCCAGAAAGTACGCTCCAGCCCCCCTGTGACCCTTAATTGGAGTAAATGGATGAATGACGTGCTGGGGTCATGAAGTTTAATTCATTTAGGGTGGACATTTAAGCAACTTTCATTAAAAAAAATGTGTGTGGAGAGGCAGTGTGACATGAGGATACAGTAATTGAAAAGAAGCATGGAACACGTGCACCTCTATCTGTGCAGTGAAGGATGAGCACAAGCTGCACAGGTTGTCCTCTCTGTGGCCTGTGCAGAATTTGAGTAGATTAATAAACATGTAATTATGTACTGTTTTTAACTCAGCGCTGAACATGTTAGTGTGCACAAAAGATACATTTTCTCACATTTGATTAGTTCCTGTGTATGATATGCATCTGTGCTGTACCAAATTGCCAAGAGTGCACGAAACCTGAGACTAAAAAAAAAAAAGTCGCATTGCATGATATTGTGCATTTGTGGATAATAGCAAACACAAAAATACACTTATTGAACACAGAATGGATTTTGTTTGCTGGAAGAGAAACCTGAATGTGAATCAACACATCGCCTTTTCCAAAGGCCAGTATTTACCTCATGGGCACAAATTAATCAAAATGTGTGAACTAGTAGTTAATGCTGCACATGTTCAGTAAGATTTCAGGAGCAATACTTTTTCAATTTTGTCCTTTCTACAGCCACACACTGTGGACAACTTCAAGTACACACCCTTCGCTCAGCTCCTCTAAAATTTGCACAGTTTTGGATTTTTTTTTTTGTTGTTGTGTATTTTTTTTTAATCCTTCCAGCAGCTCTTGTTTGGGGTTTTCAAACAGAAACTTGCATCACCACCTCACACATTCTTCATAGATGTCCAGTGGACTTTGGCCACAAGTGAGTGTGATGTTTCTTTCTTTCAGCAGTTCCTGTTTCGTGTGTGTGTGTGTGTGTGTGTGTGTGTGTGTGTGTGTGTGTGTGTGTGTGTGTGTGTGTGTGTGTGTGTGTGTGTGTGTGTGTGTGTGTGTGCGCGTGTGCGCAGGGTGGTGTAAGTGCTTACAGCACAGTGTAAACACTTCAGGTAAACCATTCATTTTCTATACCCACTTACTACAATTAAGGGTCATGGGGGTGCTGGTGCCTACACCAGTGGTCATAGGGTGTAAGATGGCATACACCCTGGACCAGACACCAGTCTATCACAGGGCCATATATAGACAGACAGACAGACAGACAGACAGACAGACACACACACACACACCTACGGTCAATTTAAAGTTTCCAATTCACCTAAACTGTATGGATGTGGGAGGTAGCGAAGGACCCGGACTGGACCCACTTGAGCATGGGGAGAATATCAGAATCAGAATCAGAATTTCTTTATTGTCCCGTAAAGGGAAATCAGTGTTGCAGCAGGAGCACACAAAAGACAAGGTACACAAAGTTAACAGTCAAAGTTAACAGTCAACAATATTAACAGTGAAAATAAGACCCAATTAAAAGTCTAAAATCAAACATAATAAAAATAATAAAACAATAAAAACAATACCCATACAATGTCAAATATTCAATCCAGAATCCATGCCAAAACAAAGTATTGCAAAAGTGCAATATGTGGATGTGCAAATAAGCAATAGTACTGCAAAATAAACAAGAACATCAAAGGCTAATTGCGATCAAGTAATGAAATTGCACTGGGGATAACTGAGACCTGAAATCTTTTAGTCCTCCTCATAGGAGCCCTAAAACAACGGCCTGAGGGCAGAAGCTCAAACTCTTTTTTCAGTGGGTAACTAGGACAATCCAGAATAGCATTAGCCTTTCTCAGGACCTGTCTGTTACAAATAGACATTACCTCTGCCTGCTGACTTCCTGAGATTTTTCCAGCAGTTTTGACAAGACTGCCAAGATGACTCTTATTGGAACAATTCAAATTTCCAAACCATGCAAAAATACAAAAAGTCAAAACCGATTCAATAAAACTCTATAAAAGAGAGTCATCATCTCAGAAGAAACCTGGATGGTTCTCATCTTCCTCAAAAAGAACAATCTTTGCTGAACCTTTTTGGAGATAACTTCAACATGAGGTTCGCAGCAAAGTTTATTATCAAAGACCACACCCAAATATTTGTAGCTCTCCACCATCTCAACATCAGCATCTTTAATTCCTAAAATCAATAATCATATCTTTAGTTTTTGACACATTCAACTCCAGAAAAGACTCCTCACACCAAGAGACAAAGTCATCAACAGCAGGCCCATGGTCCTGCTCATCTCCCTGAAGAAGACTAACAATACAAGGGTAGGCTGAAAAGTTCTAAGGCTCACCAAGAAGGAGAAATGCCATTTCATTAAAACTTGGCATGCATTAAGTTCAACTCTTCTGATGACTAACTGTGTTTTTTTCTTCCAGGTTGTGAGGTAGTTTCTGGTTCATAGCCAAGTTTGAAAGTTCGTGGTAGAGGGAAATGGCAAAAATGGACAAAATCTGGCATCGCGGTGTGATTAAGTACCTGCATAAGAAGGGGTTAAAGCCCAAGGACATTCATGCGGATATGGTTGCTACATTAGGGGATGAAGCTCCCACCATATCTACAGTGCAGAAGTGGGCAGCTGAATTTAAGAGGGGCAGAGAGAGCCTTGAAGATGACCCAATGTCTGGGCGGCCTGCAACAGCCACAACCCAGAAAAACATTGACCTTGTTCATGAAATGGTGATGGACGACAGATGATCGATGATTAATCAGCTAGCAGATGCTGTGGGAATATCCCGTGAGAGAATTGAACACATTCTGCATGAATAACTTGGAATGTCAAAGGTGTCAGCTCGGTGGGTGCCACGTCTTCTGATGCCTGATCAATTTGAAGAGGATCCAGCCAATTACATGGAACGTTTTCTTACCCAGGATGAGTGTTGGGTTCACCACTTTGAACCAGAGACAAAAAACAATCAATGCAGTGGAAACACCCAAGGTCACCACCTCCAAAGAAGGCCAAGGTCGTTTTGTCTGCGGGGAAGGTCATGGTTTCAGTTTTCTGGGATGCCAAGGGCATTGTGTTCATGGACTATCTTGAAAAGGGACAAACCATAAATGGAGAGTACTATTCTAACCTACTGAGACAGTTACGCAAGGCTATCAAAAAGAAGCGACCAGGAAAGCTGACGAAAGGGGTGCTGTTCCATCAAGACAATGCCCCAGCTCACAAGTCAACAGTGGCCATGGCCACTATCCACGAGTGTGGATTCGAACTGGTAGATCACCCACCATACTCCCCTGACTTGACACCCTCGGACTTTCATCTGTTCCCAAACCTGAAAAAAAAACTTGGCTGGGAAGCACTATCGGAGCAATGATGAGGTGATGGCTGCCGTTGAGGACTATTTTGACTCTCAAGATGAAAGCTTCTATGCCAAGGGAATCGAAGCACTCAAGCACCGCTTGAAGAAGTGTGTGGAGTTACAGGGAGACTATGTACAAAAATAACCCTGAATTTGTTAAATTCGACAACTGCATCATAGTCAGCCTTAGAACTTTTCAGCCTACCCTCGTAACTGTATCATCAGCAAACTTTAAGATGTGTCTGTTACTGACACAGCTACGGCACTCATTAGTGTACAAAATAAAGAGCAGGGGTGACAAGCAACAACCCTGAGGAGAGCCAGTAGAAGAGGAGAGCACATGAGAAAAAACACCATTAACTCTCACACACTGTGACCTGTGAGTTAAAAAGTCAGTTATCCAACTAATCAGGTGAGGATCAAGTTTAAAATGATGGAGGAGCCTATCAGCAAGCAGAAAGGGTTGGATGGTATTGAATGCTGAGGAAAAGTCTATAAATAAGAGTCTGGCACGTGTCTTCTGCCCCTCCAAATGCCTAAACAAGAAGTGCAATAATGTTACCACTGCATCCTCGACACCTCTGCCAGTTCTGTATCCAAACTGCAGTGGGTCGAGCTGTTGTTCAACATTTAACAAAAATTCCGACCTGATGATCTTTACTTTAGGGGAGCCACTCTTGGTATTGGAACAATAACTGAATGTTTCCAAAGCTTAGGTACTTTGTGCAGCTCAAGTGCAATAAAATTCTGATTTTCAAATCAAAGATAAAATCTGTTTAAATCATCTGCTAACTCTTTATCTGAAGTAAAACCATCCAATGAAATTTTGTCATTCCCCTTCCTCAGTAATCCTGTCACTGTTCTCATTCCATTCCAGGCTTTCCTCAGGTTGTTACTGCTCAGTTCAGCCTCAATTTTATCTTTATACCTTAATTTTGCCTTTTTTATTTCAGACCTCACTTCCTTCTTTAATTTTCTTTCTGTAAGGACATCACCCATATTAAAGGCAATTTTCCATTTGTGAGTAAGTCCCCTAATATCTTTAGAGAGCCATGGTTTGTTATTAGGAACATTTTTTACCTCCATAGAAGGAATCACGGAGTCTCTGCAAAATGAGATGTAGCTACACACAACATCAGTAAGTTCATCAATATCTGAGCAGTCCTCCTGGAATAGAGACCAGTCTGGAGACCAGTCTGTGCAATCAAAGCATCCTTGTAGGGCAAGTGAACTGTCGTTGCTCCAGACTTTGACCTGCTTTTTGCAAGTCTTTTCCCTCCTCAGCACAGATTTATACATGGGAAGGAGGTGAACAGTGTTATGATCTGAAGAGCCCAGTGCGGGTCCTGCCTCAGATTTATACGCCCCTTTTAATAGATCCATAACAATGATCTAAAGTTTTGTTGCACCTTGTAGGACAGGTGACATACTGATAAAAATTATTCAGTGATTTCTTAAGATTGCAGTGATTAAAATCCCCCAAAATAAAATTTGGAGCATCAGGAGAAATAGATTGCAGGTCGTATATCACTTTAAAGATTGTGTCGGAAGCAGATCTGACGTCAGCTTTGGGGTGGATGTAGACCACCGTGATGAATATTTTAGGAAATTCCCTTGGGAGGTAGAATGGCCTCAGTGACACAGACAAAAGCTCAATATCAGGTAGGCACAGCCGCTGACGCACAGTTACTTGACTGCACCATCTGCGGTTTATGTACAAGCATGCTCACTGTCCCGATCCAGACGCACAGGAACACCGAAGCCACTAAGTTCCAGAGAAGGGTCACAGTCCGAATCAGACAGCCATGTCGCAGTAAATGCTAAGACACACGCATCCCTGAATTCCCATAAATGAAGAACATTTCCCCGTAGTTCATCAGTCTTATTCCTCAAAGACTGGACATTTGCCATAATCATAGAAGGCAGAGGAATACGGTTCTTACTCTGAAGTTACGCCGTCCGTGTGTCCGACATCTCGGCTTCCCAAAGCTCTCCCGAAATACAAAAGATAAATCTTTTGTAAAGTTTTTGACCAGTGAAGGATAAATAGTTTTATTTGAATGTTTTAATATTAACCAATTGTGTTTCTTTCTCTATTCAGAATCAGTTTACTGTTTTATCCTTTATTGAACTAAGAATATATTGTGTTGTTTGAGTGTGTTCAAATGTTCTGAAGTGATCATTTACATTTTAATCGAGCTTGTTGCTGTAGAAAGATACATTAATCATATACGCATAATGAATAACAAATATTAATGCTTATTAAACATGTAAACAATAGCTAAGGTTAATCACGCGATATCCAAATGTTTAAATACATTTTGAGTTATATATTTGAATGCTGTTTTTGAAATGTGCAAACATTCTTGTGATGTAACTTGCTGACAGTTTTTCAGTTAGCAGTTGTTGCCTGAAAACCTTATCAGAAGACTTCACAGCGCGTGCGGGTAGGACCATGCCACGAAAAAGAGGGATCAAGACCACCCAGACGAAGGACAACGCCCAAGATTAGCAGAAAGATGTCGTATTAGCTTAGGGTATAAATTTAAATGCCAGCCCACTGTTCAGGGTTCCTCCTTGCTGTCAGCTTGCTGGGACACCAGATTGCTGGTTGGAAGCTCGCAGCTCCTGGGACCCTCAGAACTTCTGGGTATGTTTTTGTTTATCTCAGTCATTCTGTAAAACTTAAATTCTGTCAAAATTTGTGACATTTAAATCCTGTTCAATAAATCTCTGAGTGGTGGACTAGCCCTCAGAGTAATTGTGTTCAAATTTAAATGACTGGTTAATACCTTCTTTCAAATCAACGGACGCGCGGAATAAGAGGAGGTCACAGGGGACCCACAAAATATACCAATACCAGCCAAGAGTGTGTAGGATCATTCCCAGCTAGACAGTGCCGTCTTAATCCTATGAGAGCCTCCCGTGTATACGTGATTGTTTGGGAGTGCTCATAACTCCAGGTAAAATTCGCAATGAACGATGCGAATAAGAGATAAAGCAACTCCATTACAGCAGGGACTCTGTTAAAACAAATCACAAATGTACAGGTTTCCAAAACCAAACACTTAAAACAGGTTTAAAAGAACATAAAATAGACGCACAGAGAACACCAGCTGCGTGTCCCCACAAGAGCAGCGCCACCACCTCCTGAATATGCAACAGTGCTAACCACTAATCCACCATGGTGTATCAGGTAATAAAGTCTTTTGATATTTTTAAAATGTATTCCCAAAGTTAATGGTGGTCACACGTATATATTGTAAGTATTACAACTCTTGGCAAAATTCTGTTGTATCTGCATTAATGGCAAATGTCCACTGGGTGGAGATATTGCTCCATTTCAAGACCCTTGGGTACATAGGCTTCAGGATATGACATTGAACCAGTTGCTTATAGTAGTAGATGTTACATTGCACAAAATGAAGGGAAAGGGCCGGACCATTCCCATTAACTCCATCAATATTTGATGGACAGGTGAATGTGTATAAAGAAACCATGCTGGAAATATAAACTGGCTTAAGTTAAGATACACAATCTGCACAGCATAGCCTAACTTGTTGACTGCAGCATTAGCAAAATTAGACAAGGTCAACAATTTCAGCCAAATATTTATATTTTGGGGAAATTTAGAATAGCTATTTCAAGTAAATGGTTAAAGATACACCTATGGCTGCTATTAAACACTAATATGAAGTCATATTTCACCTTTCCATTGGTCACATAACATTTGACATTGGATGGCCTTGAAAGATACCATTACATACCTATTATAGGACATAACTGTTAAAATAACTTTGAGCCAATATGGATTATACATGTTGGAAGGGTTGTGTGTTAGTCAAGGATGAAGAGATGCAATTTTGCACAGAATTGATCAAATATCAGAACCTTATACTACAATATCACTGAATCAAAAAGAACTCATTTGCATCATTCTGCTTTAAAGACTTAATGTGTGGGTCTCCCTTTTTGTTTTAATAACAATAATAATATTATATGTATTATTATTGTTACATTATTATTTAAACAATTAATGTGTGGGTCCCCCTTTTTGTTTTCACTTTGCTCTTAGTGAACCCACTGACTGATTCTTCATGATTGTAAAGACTAAAGGTCACATTCATCACCACAGGCTCCAGATGCCGTGACTGAAGTTTATTTTTGAGTCAGAGTCTGCAGTCAAACACGTTTCCTGTTTTACCACAGACTGTACTTTTGTGCGACTGTAAGAAGTTATCACCTGAGTTGGTGCTGCATTGAAAGATGTCAACACTCTTCTGGTCCACATGGTTCTTCTGTCTTTCTGTTAATGCTGGTAGGTCCATTTTCTATTGGTGATATTATTCAATAAGAGGCTCACTGTTTTAGTTTCCTCTCTGGTTTGTCCTGTGTAATGACATTTTTTGATTGTTTTGACAGAAACATTTGTCTCTCAGCCTGGGGAGAGCGTCACCTTCGACTGTTCCTTCATACGATGTCACGGCACCATCAGCGAGCCATTCGGGATGTATCTGGTTCATACTTTATCCCAGAAGGAACATGTGCTGTACTATGTCACCAAAATGGACACAAATGAAAACATTATTACCCAGAAAAAAAGATACATCAACAGGACTAAAACTGTAGGATCTCTGACAAAAAACACCATCACCATCAGCAACCTGACTGCGCTCGACGCCGGCTTCTACTCCTGTGAATACCACAAACGTCTATCAAATGACCTAATCGAATGCAACAATCACATACTTTTCATCACTGGTATGTTGGAAGTACTGGACTTTATTATTAAGTAACATCATCATGCTACTTTATACTTATAAATATCAGAGTAAATTAATTAGTGTACATTAATGTACATTTTACTCCACTGCATTTGTCTGATAACTACAGCTGATATTTGATAGAGTAAAATTTTAGACACAATATGTGGTTATTTTTGAGGCTACTTATGTTGACAACAATAATCCAGAGTATAATGTTGTTTAATAATAAAATCAGCCATATGAGTATTTTACTCTTCCTTAAGTGTATACTTTTAACAGGTAACTACGTATCCTTTACTTGTAAAAGAATATTATAGAATATTATCAAGTATTTGCAAGATTCTTTAATGACAGATAAGCCAATAATTTTGGCAAAATTCACATCATCAATGGTACCACACAAAAAAGAAGGGAATAAATAAAAATATTCTGTAAAGATACTGCAAAAATTATTAAATTATTACAATTATTAATTATTAAGACTGAATAGTGTTAAATGAACTATGCATTCATGATCATGCTAATCAATTAAAATATTTTTTATTCTGTGTTTTGTTTGTAGAACTGTTTATTAATCTTAAAAGAAACTGTTCCTTTATTTAATTTAATGCTATATTTAATAAAATGGTGGAAAATCAACTTCTCTGGGAGAAAAATTATAATTTTAAATTTCAAGTTTGGTCTTTGACTGACATGCAATCCAATTAAAAACTCAGCCAGTTAAATCAATTAAAACTACACCCAGTAAATACAGCTAGGTGTTTATTAATCTTAATAACTCTGTTGCTTTATTTAACATTCTGATGTATTTAATAAAATATGGAAAAAATTCTCTGTGCAATAACATATTTTTTTCTCCTTCTTTGAAAGTGAACATTATACATTTTTGGGTGGTTTATCGGTTTATCTTTATCAAAGATAACTTTTCAGTTATCTTATTATCTGTTATCAAACTTAATTTTTTGGTTATCTGTGCCCACCACTGACATTAGGAAATGTCAAGTTTGATCTTATATGACACATTAAAGGGGAGAAACTATCACAAACCACATTCATACATAAACAATCGGTGATTCATATATTTGATTTAGATAAATGGACGTCTGTTATCATTTTAACTTGCTCCTGTGGAAACATTTGGAGGATTTACTTTCATTTTGATCATTTATATTTTGCAGGAAAAACATCTTTAACAGTTTCTTTATCAGCTGGATGCCAACAACAAAAAAGTTGTGGAAAACAAAAGGTGTCTGTAAGATTTCCACTCTCTGGGTACCTCAGCAGAATGAAATGGATAAACTTTATGCATTATTTCTTTCATACAGAAACAGTGTCATGCATCAGATCGGTGACGGCGGGTCCAGGTTCCAGTGACTTGGACTCACTGCACTGTCCAGTTCAGGAACAATGCCCTTTGGTGTTAATTATCATCACGGCCTGCACCATCACTGTCATGGTAACCATCATCCTCATCCTGCTGATCATCCTGATGGTGAGTTAATCCGTTTTTCCTGCACACTGCTTTTGCAGTATTTGCATTGATTATGTACAGATGTTGCTGAAATGTGTGGTGCTGCATCTCAGTCAAAGGCAGTACATGTGGTTTGCCTCATTGTGATCTTCTGTTTGCAGTTAAAACCACTGAATGCCTTCTGCACCTGAGATGTGAATGTGGATTCAACTTGTTTAAAAAAAAAAAATGATTTTCTTCATGGCTTTGCATGAACTAGTTCTCAATGAAATATTTTAGTTTCATGAGAAGTTTATATTTGACATTATCTAGTATCTAATGACTGTTAGACTTTACGTAGTGTGCACCAGTTATTATCTTTGATATTGCACATTATTATCACTTACTGAGGCGTTGCTGGGCTGGTAGCATAGATTTACATTTACACTACCTGTCCATACCTGCCCGCAGTAGCGGGCGGGTATTGGGTAGCGGGCAGGTATTGAGATACCCGCCCGCTGTCCATAAAGTGATGACGTCATATTACGCGCAACCCAAGAACTGTCCGCAGACGATAACATGACAAGGTAAGAAGTGTGTGTTGGTCCCAGTATGGATATTCCAGATGATTTTCTCATGGATAGTATGACAATGAACAGCAGCCAAAGCAGCTAGTTTGATGAGGACGCATTGGCGAATTTGGAGAGCAGCACGGTACCAGCCAACAGGACAAAAGTTAAAGTGAGCCAACTTTTTATATACACGTTTGCTGGGTGTCGTGCATTTTGAAATGACATTAAATATTGTTAATGTGATTCCACGTGTTGTGTATCTCAGTAAGTGATAATAATGACAGATATTCGCCCTTGTCTAACTCGGGCAAATATCTGTCATTTTGGGCGACTGGGCATGGACGGAGGGACACTGAAAATGCATACTGCCCTCCAAAAGCATGTTATTGTATTAGTATGAGCCAGATTTTATCTAGTATACACTTGATATTTTCAAGCATCTTATGAAGACTAAGGATCACAGCAGGTATTATCTTGTATGTCCTGAGTACTAGATGATATCATTTTCTAGTGTTACACTGGACTTTACTCAACAATAATAATTGTTACAGGAAAAACTGCGGCAGAGAGCTTTCACAAGAAGACGCGTCTCTCAGACCTCTGGGGAATTTGTTTACGAAGTTATGAACAAAAATGGTTTCCACCCTCGACCAGCAATGGATCAGACGCCCTGTTCCCCGAGGTGCAGCTTGTAGTGTGTTCTTTTCTGCAAATATTTGAGAGAAGCAATGGCCCCAAGATACTGGATCATCATCATCATCATCATCATCATCATCATCATCATCATAATAATAACAATAATAATACATTCTATATATTACCAATATCAAATACAAATATTTGAGGTTTTATAAATTATATTGTTTCAGATATGTAGAGGACATGTCCTGTTCCACTTGTACTGTAGGGGGTCATAATGTTCACAAAGGATTTTTGGGAACAAATTAGTGGGTTGTACAATTTACACTGCAACACATAATGGCTGTAGTTGCAGAGAAAAGGGGCATCAGTTTTGGAGCCCAGACAAATATATGACAATATTACAGGAACAGTTTTTAATATGCATAAATCTGTATCAGTAGGTTTGATTATTGATTGGTTTGAATTCGATCAGTGAATGAGAGATTGAGCCAATGTACTGCTGGGGACACAGCTGTAGGTTTCTGTGTGACTTTATGGCTGTACAGGAAGTCTGTGATCATATAAAGCTGGTTGGTTGGAGATTGCATCAGAATTTTGGCTCTCTGTTGGGACTGTTTACACAGAGACTGCTACCTGCTGCTTTGGACTTGAACTAACAGTCTTTTTCAAGACTTTTTTACTTTTTTACCTTTTTACTTTTTTTTTTACTTTTTTACTGTGCTCCAATGCCTAAGGAAGACCTCTAACGGTCGAAACATCGCAACGGAGCACTTTTATCAGCTAACTTTCATTAGCGTTGGCAAGCTAACTAGCTTGCTAACGCTTTCGTTTTTATTTATTTATTTTTTTTATTTTTTTAATTTTATTTTAGCACCGTTGTCGTGCGTTCGCTGTTGTCGTGCGTTGCCTGTGCTGCTTCATGGCCTGTTTGGTGCCTTGATTGGGGCACTCCTTCTGCTGAATCACCTCTGGATTATTTACACATTATTCACTTTGTGTGTTTTTGGGAATCCGCTAGCTTAGCGCAGCTACTAGCTCTTAGCCGATTTAGCATGGCGGCTTCTCCTGTCTCTCCCGTACTTTTCTGCTCTGGGTGTGAAATGTTTAGTTATTCCTCGGCCTCCTTTAGCAGTAACGGTACTTGTAATAAGTGCAGCTTATTCGTAGCTTTGGAGGCCAGGCTGGGCGAATTGGAGGCTCGGCTCCGCACCGTGGAAAATTCTACAGCTAGCCAGGCCCCTGTAGTCGGTGCGGACCAAGGTAGCTTAGCCGCCGTTAGTTCCCCCCTGGCAGATCCCGTGCAGTCGGGAAAGCAGGCTGACTGGGTGACTGTGAGGAGGAAGCGTAGCCCTAAACAGAAGCCCCGTGTACACTGTCAACCCGTTCACATCTCTAACCGTTTTTCCCCACTCGACGATACACTCGCCGAGGATCAAACTCTGGTTATTGGCGACTCTGTTTTGAGAAATGTGAAGTTAGCGACACCAGCAACCATTGTCAATTGTCTTCCGGGGGCCAGAGCAGGCGACATCGAAGGACATTTGAAATTGCTGGCTAAGGCTAAGCGTAAATTTGGTAAGATTGTAATTCACGTCGGCAGTAATGACACTCGGTTACGCCAATCGGAGGTCACTAAAATTAACATTAAATCGGTGTGTAACTTTGCAAAAACAATGTCGGACTCTGTTGTTTTCTCTGGGCCCCTCCCCAATCAGACCGGGAGTGACATGTTTAGCCGCATGTTCTCCTTGAATTGCTGGCTGTCTGAGTGGTGTCCAAAAAATGAGGTGGGCTTCATTGATAATTGGCAAAGCTTCTGGGGAAAATCTGGTCTTGTTAGGAGAGACGGCATCCATCCCACTTTAGAGGGAGCAGCTCTCATTTCTAGAAATCTGGCCAATTTTTTTGGATCCTCCAAACTGTGACTGTCTAGCGTTGGGACCAGGAGGCAGAGCTGTGGTCTTATACACCTCTCTGCAGCTTCTCTCCCCCTGCCATCCCCTCATTACCCCATCCCTGTAGGGACGGTGCCTGCTCCCAGACCACCAATAACCAGCAAAAATCTATTTAAGCATAAAAATTCAAAAAGAAAAAATAATATAGCACCTTCAATTGCACCACAGACTAAAACAGTTAAATGTGGTCTATTAAACATTAGGTCTCTCTCTTCTAAGTCCCTGTTGGTAAATGATATAATAATTGATCAACGTATTGATTTATTCTGCCTAACAGAAACCTGGTTACAGCAGGATGAATATGTTAGTTTAAATGAGTCAACACCCCCGAGTCACACTAACTGTCAGAATGCTCGTAGCACGGGCCGGGGCGGAGGATTAGCAGCAATCTTCCATTCCAGCTTATTAATTAATCAAAAACCTAGACAGAGCTTTAATTCATTTGAAAGCTTGTCTCTTAGTCTTGTCCATCCAAATTGGAAGTCCCAAAAACCAGTTTTATTTGTTATTATCTATCGTCCACCTGGTCGTTACTGTGAGTTTCTCTGTGAATTTTCAGACCTTTTGTCTGACTTAGTGCTTAGCTCAGATAAGATAATTATAGTGGGCGATTTTAACATCCACACAGATGCTGAGAATGACAGCCTCAACACTGCATTTAATCTATTATTAGACTCTATCGGCTTTGCTCAAAAAGTAAATGAGTCCACCCACCACTTTAATCATATTTTAGATCTTGTTCTGACTTATGGTATGGAAATAGAAGACTTAACAGTATTCCCTGAAAACTCCCTTCTGTCTGATCATTTTTTTAATAACATTTACATTTACCCTGATGGACTACCCTGCAGTGGGGAATAAGTTTCATTACACTAGAAGTCTTTCAGAAAGCGCTGTAACTAGGTTTAAGGATATGATTCCTTCTTTATGTTCTCTAATGTCATATACCAACACAGAGCAGAGTAGCTACCTAAACTCTGTAAGGGAGTTAGAGTATCTCGTTAATAGTTTTACATCCTCATTGAAGACAACTTTGGATGCTGTAGCTCCTCTGAAAAAGAGAGCTTTAAATCAGAAGTGTCTGACTCCGTGGTATAACTCACAAACTCGTAGCTTAAAGCAGATAACCTGTAAGTTGGAGAGGAAATGGCGTCTCACTAATTTAGAAGATCTTCACTTAGCCTGGAAAAAGAGTTTGTTGCTCTATAAAAAAGCCCTCCATAAAGCTAGGACATCTTTCTACTCATCACTAATTGAAGAAAATAAGAACAACCCCAGGTTTCTTTTCAGCACTGTAGCCAGGCTGACAAAGAGTCAGAGCTCTATTGAGCTGAGTATTCCATTAACTTTAACTAGTAATGACTTCATGACTTTCTTTGCTAACAAAATTTTGACTATTAGAGAAAAAATTACTCATAACCATCCCAAAGATGTATCGTTATCTTTGGCTGCTTTCAGTGATGCCGGTATTTGGTTAGACTCTTTCTCTCCGATTGTTCTGTCTGAGTTATTTTCATTAGTTACTTCATCCAAACCATCAACATGTTTATTAGACCCCATTCCTGCCAGGCTGCTCAAGGAAGTCCTACCATTATTTAATGCTTCAATCTTAAATATGATCAATCTATCTTTGTTAGTTGGTTATGTACCACAGGCCTTTAAGGTGGCAGTAATTAAACCATTACTTAAAAAGCCATCACTTGACCCAGCTATCTTAGCTAATTATAGGCCAATCTCCAACCTTCCTTTTCTCTCAAAGATTCTTGAGAGGGTAGTTGTAAAACAGCTAACTGATCACCTGCAGAGGAATGGTCTATTTGAAGAGTTTCAGTCAGGTTTTAGAATTCATCATAGTACAGAAACAGCATTAGTGAAGGTTACAAATGATCTTCTTATGGCTTCGGACAGTGGACTTATCTCTGTGCTTGTTCTGTTGGACCTCAGTGCTGCTTTTGATACTGTTGACCATAAAATTTTATTACAGAGATTAGAGCATGTCATAGGTATTAAAGGCACTGCGCTGCGGTGGTTTGAATCATATTTGTCTAATAGATTACAGTTTGTTCATGTAAATGGGGAATCTTCTTCACAGACTAAAGTTAATTATGGAGTTCCACAAGGTTCTGTGCTAGGACCAATTTTATTCACTTTATACATGCTTCCCTTAGGCAGTATTATTAGACGGTATTGCTTAAATTTTCATTGTTACGCAGATGATACCCAGCTTTATCTATCCATGAAGCCAGAGGATACACACCAATTAGCTAAACTGCAGGATTGTCTTACAGACATAAAGACATGGATGACCTCTAATTTCCTGCTTTTAAACTCAGATAAAACTGAAGCTATTGTACTTGGCCCCACAAATCTTAGAAGCATGGTGTCTAACCAGATCGTTACTCTGGATGGCATTTCCCTGATCTCTAGTAATACTGTGAGAAATCTTGGAGTCATTTTTGATCAGGATATGTCATTCAAAGCGCATATTAAACAAATATGTAGGACTGCCTTTTTGCATTTACGCAATATCTCTAAAATCAGAAAGGTCTTGTCTCAGAGTGATGCTGAAAAACTAATTCATGCATTTATTTCCTCTAGGCTGGACTATTGTAATTCATTATTATCAGGTTGTCCTAAAAGTTCCCTAAAAAGCCTTCAGTTGGTTCAGAATGCTGCAGCTAGAGTACTGACGGGGACTAGCAGGAGAGAGCATATCTCACCCGTGTTGGCCTCTCTTCATTGGCTTCCTGTTAATTCTAGAATAGAATTTAAAATTCTTCTTCTTACTTATAAGGTTTTGAATAATCAGGTCCCATCTTATCTTAGGGACCTCGTAGTATCATATTACCCCATTAGAGCGCTTCGCTCTCAGACTGCGGGCTTACTTGTAGTTCCTAGGGTTTGTAAGAGTAGAATGGGAGGCAGAGCCTTCAGCTTTCAGGCTCCTCTCCTGTGGAACCAGCTCCCAATTCAGATCAGGGAGACAGATACCCTCTCTACTTTTAAGATTAGGCTTAAAACTTTCCTTTTCGCTAAGGCTTATAGTTAGGGCTGGATCGGGTGACCCTGGACCATCCCTTGGTTATGTTGCTTTAGACGTAGACTGTGGGGGGTTCCCATGATGCACTGTTTCTTTCTCTTTTTGCTCCGTATGCATCACTCTGCATTTAATCATTAGTGATCGATCTCTGCCCCCCTTCTCGGCATGTCTTTTTCCTGGTTCTTTCCCTCAGCCCCAACCAGTCTCAGCAGAAGACTGCCCCTCCCTGAGCCTGGTTCTGCTGGAGGTTTCTTCCTGTTAAAGGGGAGTTTTTCCTTCCCACTGTGGCCAAGTGCTTGCTCATAGGGGGTCGTTTTGACCGTTGGGGTTTTTCATAATTATTGTATGGCCTTGCCTTACAATATGGAGCGCCTTGGGGCAACTGTTTGTTGTGATTTGGCGCTATATAAGAAAAAAGTTGATTGATTGATTGACTTTACAATCAAGCTACATTTTAAAAATGAACGATAATAAAAATATCAACAATAATACCACAGCTACAGAAGATGTTTTGTTATGACTTGTGCTATAACTAACAAACTGTACATTTATTATATGTGGGTGTGTATTAGTTCTAATAAGACATTTTCAAACAACACAAAATAGAAATCTGATATTCTCCAAAGATCCACGACAGCATTATTCAGTCCCGACAGAAATTTGATATGTCAGGATTTCAACAAATAATTCAGTCACTATATAAACATCTCTCGATACAGATATACATATCCATGTATCGCTCTCCATATGTACATGTATTTTGGTTGAATCCTTTGTTGAATTGGGCACCGTAGTCTCGTTTGAGGGTGGACGCTAAAGGGATAAAATATGACATAATTTCTCTACTTCTAGGGGGAACACTGGGGTTATTGAGGGAAGGTGATGGTCTAGTGGTTAAGGTGTTGGGCTTGAGTCCAGAAGCTCATGGGTTCAAATCCCCGCCTGACTGGAAAATCACTAAGGGCCCTTTGGCAAGGCCTTTAATCCCCTATTGCTCCCGGTGTGTAGTTAGCGCCTTGTATGGCAGCACCCTGACATCGGGGTGAATGTGAGGCATAATTGTAAAGCGCTTTGAGCGTCTGATGCAGATGGAAAAGTGCTATATAAATGCAGTCCACTTACCATTTTACCATTTATAACACAAAATTTTATCTGAGTTTTTGGCCAAATTACACGCAAACAAAGTGAAAATGCAAAGAAAAAGTGACTATGTGGTGGGAAAGTGGACATGTGTTGCAGTTTGTTTACGGCCCGGAGAACATGTCGAGGCAGTTTTGTATGCGAGAGAACGCAGCTACTCTGGTTAGTTGTGTAGGCTGTAGGGAACCGAAACAAAAAAACTGCTTTTGAGACTGCTTCGGTGATTGCAGGGGAAAACAAAACAGTACACCATTTATCTGTGTGAAGTTCTGCGGTGTATATATTGCACAACGGGAGCGGCTGTCCCCATAATTGGTCAAATCCCACGATATCATGCAGGGTTCAAACGAGACTGCGGTGCCCTAATAATTGCTGAAATTCTGGGATCACAAATTTCAGGAGGGTCTAATTATTACTGCATGACAGGTTAAAGAACTGCAAATACAAAAATATATCTAGTTTTCCAGTTGAATAATTCATTTACTGGACATTGTTAGATGAATAAACCTGATTGTTTAATTAAATGTAAATTGTACATTTTTGTATTTTGTAATTGTATATGTGTACTTGTGAATTTTTAAAATAAAAGGTATTGTATCTCTTACCTAGTGCTGTTATTTTGACATTACATGTGCGATGTGGTTTCAACTCCTCACACATGTGGCTTCAGATCCCTTGGCATTGTTTCAGGAATGGATCATTTATTTACTTAAATCTGAACATTCTTGCACAGAGTTTATATTTCTACTGTGGGTGAACAAGTTATGGTTAGTTTCTTTTGTTGTATGTTTTATTTGTGTTTAATGTCATTATTTTTGTTAATGACATGACTTACAATGCTGTGAAAAAGTGTTTGCCCCCTTGACCCTTTACATGTTAGATTTTATTAGGACATGGGGTGCAGGGCCAGCATGCAATGAATCATTTGGCTGCCCAACATACGCTGAATAAAAACACAATAACTGGAGCTGTTTGTCATGATTTTTATGAATAAAGTTCATTTTATAAAGCACTGTTATAAAGTGCAAAATGGGTTCCTTGTCAGCTGAAGTCCGCCAAGGTGGTCAGAAAGTTTTTGGCATGTGCAAAACTTTGAGCAGAGGCCAGGCAGAGAGCTTTGTCTTGTATACTCAAAAACTGACTCATTGGACTGGATTTGCACCAAATAAATATATGTAGTCTCATCTAAATTAAATTTAATTATCTTGCATGAGTCATTTTTTTAGTATACTTCTCCTGTGACTGTCCAATGGTTCACTCTGGGCTTCTGATTGGCCAACACAATGTCAATTCTGCACAAGTGGACATGGAGTCCAGAAAAAAGAAGGAAACAACAGCTCTCTCTCTCTCTCTCTCTCTCTCTCTCTCCTCAACACTTCATAATGACATCATGAAAAAGTTTTTTTTTTAATTTTTGCAAATTTATTAAAAATAAAAAACTAAGAAATCACATGTACGTAAGTATGGATGATGGAGGCCACTGTGCTCATTGGGATCTTCAAAGCAGCAGAAATGTTTCTGTACACTTCCCCAGATTTGTGCCTCGAGACAATCCTGTCTTGTACACTAGTATTCAGAATAATAGTAGTGCTATGTGACTAAAAAGATTAATCCAGGTTTTGAGAATATTTCTTATTGTTACATGGGAAACAAGGTACCAGTAGATTCAGTAGCTTCTCACAAAAGACCAAGCATTCATGATATGCACACTCTTAAGGCTATGAAACTGGGCTATTAGTAAAAAAAAAAAAAAGTAGAAAAGGGGTGTTCACAATAATAGTAGCATCTGCTGTTAACGCTACAAACTCAAAACTATTATGCTCAAACTGCTTTTTTAGCAATCCTGTGAATCACTAAACTAGTATTTAGTTGTATAACCACAGTTTTTCATGATTTCTTCACATCTGCGAGGCATTAATTTTGTTGGTTTGTAACCAAGATTTGTTTACTAGTGTGCTTGGGGTCATTGTCTTGTTGAAACACCCATTTCAAGGGCATGTCATCTTCAGCATAAGGCAACATGACCTCTTCAAGTATTTTGACATATCCAAACTGATCCATGATACCTGGTATGCGATATATAGGTACAACACCATAGTAAGAGAAACATGCCCATATCATGATGATTGCACCACCATGCTTCACTGTCTTCACTGTGAACTGTGGCTTGAATTCAGAGTTTGGGGGTCGTCTCACAAACTGTCTGCGGCCCTTGGACCCAAAAAGAACAATTTTACTTTCATCAGTCCACATAATATTCCTCCATTTCTCTTTAGGCCAGTTGATGTATTCTTTGGCAAAACCTCTTCTGCACATGTCTTTTATTTAACAGAGGGACTTTGCGGGGGATTCTTGCGAATAAATTAGCTTCACACAGGCGTCATCTAACTGTCACAGCACTTACAGGTAACTCCAGACTGTCTTTGATCATCCTGGAGCTGATCAATGGGTGAGCCTTTGCCATTCTGGTTATTCTTCTATCCATTTTGATGGTTGTTTTCCATTTTCTTACACGCGTCTCTGTTTTTTTGTCCATTTTAAAGCATTGGAGATCATTGTAGATGAACAGCCTATAATTTTTTGCACCTGCGTATAAGTTTTACCCTCTCCAATCAACTTTTTAATCAAACTACGCTGTTCTTCTGAGCAATGTCTTGAACGTCTCATTTTCCTCAGGCTTTCAAAGAGAAAAGCATGTTCATCAGGTGCTGACTTCATCCTTAAATAGGGGACACCTGTTTCACACCTGTTTGTTCCACAAAATTGACCAACTCACTGGCTTATTCACTTATGACTTATGTACATGTGATTTCTTAGTTTTTTATTTTTAATAAATTTGCCCCAAAAAAAGTTTGTGGAATTTTGTGGAAAAACATGAATTTCACCATTTTGGAATAAGGCTGTAACATGAAAAATGTGGAAAAAGTGAAACGCTGTGAATATTTTCTGGATGCTCTGTAGTTTTTTTTCTCTTTTTTAAAACTGATGCTGCTCTTTGTAAGGTTGGCAGTTTGACCAAATCAAGGTATGTTCATGTGCATTTACACACACACACGCGCACACACACACACACACACACACACACACACACACACACACACACACACACACACACACACACACACACACACACACACACACACACACACACACACACACACACAAAACAAAACTGAAAATCTACTAAAGCATGTGAAATTAACAGGTTGTGAAAAAAAACAACAACAAACATGGTGTTAATTTAGTTTAACACTGGCCTTTACTGTTGTTGTGCTTCAGTCACACTGTTAACCTCCTTGTTTAGATTGAGCGGTTAACACTGCTCACAGCAGGACGTTCTAAAGTAAACTACAGGTACTGAAGTGAAACATCCGACAGGCCGTAAGAACAAGATAACAGTTTGGTGGTTTGTGTGAACACGTTCTTCTTCAATTAAAAGATGACTCCTTAAAGTGAGCCCTTTGAAAACACGGCAGTTCTAAAGTCCTTTACACTGAGACTGTGATGGTTACAAAGTCACATATAAAATATGATCAAAAACCATTGATTATGGTTAAATGTATTTTTTAAGAGAGTGAGGGACTCATAACCAAAGTTTGCTTCCTGTCCACAAACCACCACAATGTTAAAACCACCAGTTTCCTGCTGCTGCAAGATGTGAGTGCTTATAAATCTAATTACCACAAACACCTTTCTCGTGTTTGAGCCTCAACAGTCAGACTTATTTGGGGTGTCGTGTTTTTCCTGTCTAACTCCAATCTGATGACCTTCTATCTTGATCTTTATCACTGATTTTTTGTTGCCTCTTATACGTAGATTTTGGTTGGAAACACTTTCACCCCAGTTTAGTCTTCTGAATGCTTTTTGGATTTGGTTGATTTTGCTTGTTTATTGTTTTTAAACCCATGCCAAATTCAACACCTACTATAATTCGACTTTTTTTTTTTTTTTTACTTTTTTTACATGAAAATTTTGAATGACCAACAGATCTGCCCTGGAGTGGTTTTGGTTTGTGGTGTTGCCGTCATAGTGCTACATGCTAATAGCAACAGCTCAGCTGCTCTGTGGTATCAAATGTGTGCAGGACCATATCGCCATAAGACAAGAAGTAGAAGTGTTAAGTCCTATGTAGTTCCTCAGGCCCACTGATGCCCAAGTTTATCTGCTGGATCCCATAGTGTGCTGTGGAGTATGACTATGACTATGACTCACCTTGGACGGCGCCCAGTCCATCACAGGTTACTTCCATAGCCAAGACCGGTACCCATTTACCGCTGCGTCAGTTAAGATGATGTAGACTGTGTCTTTTTCAAGGACTCAGACTGGTAGCGTGACCAGCAAGAAAATCCATGTCCACATATTGGAAGCCCAATTCCTTATTCCACCAAGGTACCTGCTCTGTATAATACCTTGTGTAGACAAGAATAAAGTTAATTAAATATTAGTTGGTGACCACCAGAAGAAGAGAAGAGAAAGAAACTGACAAACAACCTCACTTCAACCTACATTTAACTTCAAAACCACACTGATGTCAAGAAAAATTGAGAGAAGAAACAAGTATCTGCTAAGGCGATATTCACACAAAATCCTTTCTGCAGGGTTCTGTAGATAGCAGAGGTGAGACGAATTCACCATCAAGTCACTTTCAAGTCATGAATCAGCAAGTCCCAAGTCAAGTCTCAAGTCATAATGACGACCAATTGTTTGCAAGCTGACTTGAGACTTGACTTGGGACTTGCAGATTGATGACTTGAGAATGACTTGACGGTGACTATCCACCTCTGGTGGACAGTACATTACTGTGTGGAATTGGTCTGTCCCACTCACTGGCAACCACACCTGGTCCTAACCCATCAACAATTTAATATCCATTTATTATCCAGCAGGTGTTAGACACACCTATGATATATTACATAAGCAAGACAATGGTCTGGGTATAGAGGCAACTACTGGGCAGATGTTGCCTCTACCCTGTCCTTCCCAAAGCTATTGTAGCCTATCCTACCCTATCCTATTCTATCCTAGCCTTCTTATTCTGTCCTACCCTCTTCCTCATTTGGCTACTCCCATTAGGGATCACCACAGCAGATCAACTGTTTCCATCTCACCTTGTCCTCTGTATCTTCCTCTGTCACATCAACCACCTGCATGTCCTCCATCAGCAGACCTTACCCAAGGACCCTTAGTGATTTCCTGGTCAGGCTGGTATTTGAACCAAGGATCCTCTGGTCTCAAGCCCGACGCTTAACCACTAGACCATCACCTCCCCACTTACTTAGTCAACTATGGTTCATTGCCGAACATTATCCATCTAATCACCGTTTCACATCGATGGCTAAACTTGTAGATTAGCCGTCTTACGTCAGTCGATGATTTTCACTGGCATAGCAGCCTCATGAGCACCGTTGTCATGAACGATCCAGCCTTTGTTTTGGTAACTGGATTTATTAACATTTACAGACATATACAAACTGCAGAAGAACATGCTTAGCTCTTAGCCTAGTAGTTCTTCTTCTACACTTCTGTCAAGCCTTTTTGTGCACACAACACTACTTAGTGTAACAGTGATGCCTGGTGGCTAATGTAAGAACTGTCAAAAACACATCATGACAGTTGTCTGCTACAACCATGGCCAAAAGGGAAGGAAGCGCTGCTTTTGGAGGAATATGAGGGACGTAGAGTTGGACTTGAGCTTTACATCAAGTGGTGGTACATGATAGCTGCCATTTTTGAGGTAGGACACAAGTTCTTTAGACTAAAATAAGATTAGCCTCCTCTGTAACAGGCTAAAAGCTTTAGTCAGTTAACGCGAAGCTTGAGCCGAGTAAGCGCTTTGTGCAACTACTAACGTCAAACAATTCATTGATTAAGAGAGTTTAGTTGACTAAACAAGATTAGACTGCTTAGACTGCTTTATGAAACTGGGCCCAGGCTCCCTCTCATTCACACACATGTACTCAGTCTTGCTCCTACTGGCTTTCATTCCCCTGTTCTCCAGAGCATATCTCCATAATTCCAGGCTACACTTAACCTGCTGTCTATTCACTACAGATCACAACCATCAGTATTCTCAGAGCAAACATTGCATCTGTCGTGCTCTTTTGTGCTCACAGGTCTTCACCTGTTTTCTAAACCTAGCTTCTACTACTCTTTCCCATAACTTCATGCTGTGGCTGATCAGCTTTAGGCCTCTGTAGTTAATGCACCTCTGCACATCACCCTTGTTCTCAAAAATAGGAACCAGTACACTTCGTCTCCACTCCTCAGGCATCCTCTCACTTTCCAAGATTTTATTAAACAAGCTGGTTAGAAACCCCACTGCCATCTCTCCTAAACATTTCTATGCCTCCACTGGGATATCATCTCGACCAACTGCCTTTCCACTCTTCATTCTTTGCCCTCACTTTGTCCTTACTTATCCCTTGTGCTTCCTGATTTACTTTCTCCACATCATCCTGCATTTTTTCCTCTCTCTCATTTTCTTCATTCATCAGCTCCTCAAAATATTCTCTCCACCTTCTCAACACACTCTCCTCACTTGTTGACACTTTCCCATCTGTATCCTTTATTACCCTAACCTGCTGCACCTCCTTTCCAACTCCGTACCTTTGTCTGGCCAATTGGTACAAGTCCTTTTCTTCTTCCTCACTGTTCAACTTCTTGTACAGCTTGCTATATGCCTTGTCTTTAGCATTTACCACTTCTCTTTTTGACTCTTTTTGGGCGGCACAGTGGCTTAGTGGTTAGCACTGCTGCCTCACAGAAAGAAGGTCATGGGATTGATTCCTGGTCTTTCTGTGTGGAGTTTGCATGTTCTCCCCATGTTTGTGTGGGTTTCCTCTGGCATTCCAGTTTCCTCCGACAATCAAAAATATGCTTATTTAGGCTCTGCTCCTTTCTCTGCCCCTGACCAAGGCAGAGCCTAGATCTGGAGTTGGTCGAGCAATGGACTGTGGTTACCCACTGCACCTAGTGGTTGGATTGTGTCTAACTGTATTAGGATGGGTTAAATGCAGAGGACAGATTTTGTTGTATGTATGTATATATGTGCAATGATAATAAAGATTCTATTCTATTCTTACGCCACAAATCCTTGTACTCCTGTCTACTTTCTTCATCTCTCCAACTATTCCAGTTTTTTTCGCCAACTTCTTTCCTGGACATCTTTCCACCACCAAGTCTCCACCGATACCTTTTTAGCTGTCTCCCTCACCACATCTGCAGTACTTTTCCACCTGTCCAAAATTGCTTCCCCTCCATCCAGTGCCTCTCTCAAATGCTCCCAGAATTTCACACAACAGTCTTCCTCTTTAAGCTTCCATCATCTGATCTTTTGTTGTGCTCTGACTCTCTTCACTTCTAAAGTCATCCTACAAACCACCGTCCTCTGCCGCCTAACTACCCTCCTCTTGCCACCACCTTACAATCTCCCTTTTCTTTCAGCTTGCATCTCCGACAAAGAATGTAGTCTGCCTGTGTGTACCTTCTTCCACTCTTATATTCCTCCCTTTTCTTAAAGAAAGTATTCACCACAGCCATTGCCACTCAATCAACTACCACCTGCCCTTTCACATTCATGTTCTTGATATTAATCTACACATTACTTCCTCGTCACCTTGGGCTGCTGCTCTAGTCTACTCTCAGTTCTGCTATACATTCTCTACTCACTGCATTTTACAGGGTAGGCCTAGGCTTTTCAAAGCCTTGGAATAAGGCAAGAGTGTACACACAGAGCGGCATGACTCGTCTACTGCCATGGTAATTATACTTTTACTAAAACTGTTATTTCCATTAACATTCATACCTTTAATGCTGATAGTGCTTTATACATAGTTTTCACATACAGTTGACAGCTGTAAAATAAATTCAAGCAATGCTATTTTAAAGCCATAATTTTATGCATATTCATAGTGCATATTTATGACCCCCCTCCCCCACCCACCCACACATATGCATATTTGTCAAATTGCCAAAGGCAGCTCATGCACATGCATCACCAGTGGCAGTGTTAAGGGGGGGCTTGGGGGGGGCTTAAGCCCACCCAATAAAGAACGAAGCTTCCCCCCCCCCCCCCCCCCCCCCACACACACACACAATAATTCTGCCAATAATGTGAATAGTAACTGACATATTTGTGGATCTCAACTGCAGTTTTGCACTGAGAATGTCTCAATATTGCGTAACTGAGCAAAGTGATGAATGTGTGTGTTAGGTGATCCACCAATGTTGAATTACACTTCACAGAATTTTCAGTTTTGCAAATAAACATTTATTTGTAAAAACCAACACAGAAGTTACAAATCAGAAATTTGTGTTTGTGGATCACAGAGCATGTGTACAAATCAAAGGATATTTGTAAATCACCCTCTGTGCATTTGCAAGTATTAATGAGACAAATTTAACTCAATACTCCAAAAATTTAGCTTTTCTACATATTTATTACGGCCACTATTAAAACTTCACTTATCTTTATTTATACCTATGTGCACGTTTACTGAACTTGCAATCATTCTAAGTGATGTGTGTGTGCATTGATACCACATTATAGAGGAGCACGGGTGACTAAAACATATACCTTGATATTTATCAGCAATTTACTATATATTGTTCATTTCGACAACATTTTGTGGAGCCCCTCCAACTTTTACCTCAGCTGTTGCTTATTCTATGCACAGTTTGCACAAGTGTGCTGTACTCGATCAGAATCACTATTTTGCCAATTATGTCACACATTTAAGGAATGTGTCTTCGTCCATGCACACATGTATATAATGTAAACCACATCATACAACTACATAGCTGTTTATATGTATTCAAAAGAAAGTGTAGATTAAGGGACGGACAAAAAATAAGAATATAATAAAAAGAGAGTCTGTGGGTCTTGAACACGATGGAGTGTTAGACCAATAAACATTCAAGGCCTTACACAATCTCACTCCTCCATATCTGTCCGACCTCCTCCATGTTCCCACTCCCTCCCGCTCCCTTAAATCCTCTTCCGCCATTCACCTGCCTGTCTGTTGTGTGTTGGGGGTGGTTGGCTGGACATTTGGGTGTTCTTTTCTTTTCTTTGCTCTCCAGGTGGTATGCAAACTGATTTATTGTCTGTGGAGAAGGTGCTGGCAGAAGAGTCCTTCACCCTTATCAACGTGATATGCAGCACCTGTGGATGATGCTCACGTGCAACCATAAAGACTTTCAGCTGAAGCAGATAATGAGATGGCGTTCTGCATTTAAGCCATGTGTGATTCAAGCAGAATTGCCGGGAACTCGACCTTGTGATGTTCGTTTGTGAGACGCTGAGGACCGCGCCTGGGTTTGACACGTCGTGCCTGTGAAGGAGGACGGGTGAGGGACACATGCTGTCAGCACACATCAGAGGTGATTGATTGTCTGAATAAGTGTTAACAGTAATTTGGTATTTTGTTACGCAGTATATGTGAATATTGATGAGAGTTGTGCAGCTCGCTTCTCACGGCCATGGCATGCGGACAGATGATCCTCCACCTGTTGTGAGAAGCTGCTCATTTACATAAAGCTTAAATTCAGACCTGAATGTGTTGCTGATAGTGTGTGCCTTTGAAGGATATTAGTTGTAGCTGCTGACTTACCTCACCTTTTCTATCCTTCACAGAGTCGGTTTGTCGTGTCCACCTGGGGGGTGTTTGGCGGTGAACGTGAGTCCAGAAGCGGCGGGCTTCGATCCCTTTGGGCGCTGGAGAGCGCGCCGTCCTTCACTCCGCCAAACAAACGCACTTTATGTTGTACACAATTATTGCACGAAAGGGGAATAAATGTTTTGTTTTTGGAACCGCTTTCTGGTTATTTAGCGCTGGGTTCAGTCAGACGCAGGTCCGCTCCTCAACCCGCGTCGGCACATAACAGTAGTTCCCGGCCATTCTAAAATGGACCCAGCGGCAGAAGCGGTTCCATTTGCCGAAAGAGTTCAAGAACACTTGGAGAAAATATGGGAGCAATTACAGCATCTCGCAAACCACATTAAACAAACAGATGCCCGCGTTACGGAGCTTGCAGCGCAAGCCGTTCTGCTTCCTGCTGCTCCAGCTGCGGCACCATCGATACCGGTGCATATATACTCTGTCACCCAGAGATTCGGCTTCCGAACTGATTATTTATCGTCCGGAGCCTTATGCGGGAAACGTTGAAGCCTGTGCTCTGTTTTTGATGCAATGTTCTCTGGTTTTTGCTCATACCGTTGCCCAACGGTTGCTGAATCTCAGGCAGGGGAGGTGGAGTGCGGCGGATTATTCTGTGGATTTCCGAATTTTTTCTGCTCAGTCCGGTTGGAATGCCGCAGCTTTAAGCAGAGTGTTTGTGGATGGTTTAAATGCTTCATTAAAAGACGAGCTAGCAGTCCGTGACGAACCAAACGATTTAGATGAGCTAATATCTTTGGTGATTCGTCTAGATGATCGGATAAAGGAGCGTGGACGCGAGAGAGGGCGGACATCAGAGCGGGTTTTTTCGTCTCGGGGCTTTCCCCAACACAGATCTGGGCTGCCTCTTCTTCGCCCCACTGAGACTCCCCCGACGGGACCTCTGGCTCCTCTTGCGGAGGAGCCCATGCAGCTCAGACGAGCTGAAGCCGCCATATTGCCCCGTCACATAAGCGTCAAGAAAAATAGTGGTGACGCATCTCCAGGTGTTCTGGGACAGGCAAAATAATACACACACACACAAAAAAAAAATTATTTGGGCTGTTTTGTTTTTTTTTTGAAAGGGGTTATAAATTGTTTGGGGATTCAGAGGCGGTTCTGGTGGAGTGAACGACAGGCGGTTCGGAGCTCGGCTGGACTCAGTTGAGCGTTGGTTTTTATTATTTGTATTTAGGTATTTTCTGTTTGGGTCTGGGGTCGTTTTGTTTTGTTATTTTTTATTTCCCTGCTTCCCTAACCCCAACCTCACTCGCCCCAAGACCGTTCATCTTGTGGGTTGTGGGGTGGTGCAGGATGGTCACGCTGAGCATTCTCAGAAGACCTCTGCACCTAGGGGGGGGTTGTCAGGGGCGTTTTTTTTGGTTTGGTTAGGGCCTGGTTCCACTCCAGCCTCGGTGGACCTTTGTACCGTTCGTCATTGGTGTTGCCGGGGTGTGGTGCAGCGGGAACATACCTCTGTCGGAGGGGTGGGCCGATCTGTTGCCGTTCGCCATTTCGGTAGTTCCACCCCTCCCGATAGGCTGGGGTATGGTCGGGTTGGGGCACCGGACGTATTTCCGGTTTTCCGCTGCGCCTTGGGGTTGGGGCCGGGTTAGTTTTTCCTGTTCCCTTCCCCGGCTTGGTAATTTTGTTGCTGTTCGCCAAAATTGAGCCGACGGAGGGCTCTGGGAGTGATCTGGAGTCTTTCGGGGTGCTGGGGAAGGTAACAGGGTTTATTGGTTGTTTTATTTGCCCCCGGGGTTGTTTAATGTAGTCCACCGGGGGTTGGAATTTTGTGTTTCTTCTGTTTCCTTCCAGGTTCCACCTCCAGGGTTGATGGGACGGTCCTCTGGGGGGGAATTGGCTTGTGGGGCCGACTAGCCAAGTGTGGCCGGGTCTGGGGTTCCTGGGTTGTGGGGTGGGTGCCTCCTGGGGTTTGATGGTACGGTCCTCTGGGGGGCGCCGTTGCTCCATGTGTACCTGGGGACCTCTGTGGGATTCCGGCTTTGGCTATTTCTCCTGGAACTGGCGGTAAAGGCCTTCTGGGGGGTGTTGGGCTCTGCAAGTCGTTCTGGGGGGGTTGTTTGTTTTTTTTCTTTGTGCATTTATGTTTGTATTGTGTTTGTGGGGCTGTGTTGGGTTTTTGCATTTGGAAGTTTTTCTTTTCTTCCCGGGGTTGGATGGGACGGTCCCCTGGGAAGGTTTTGGGTGGGTTTTGTGTTTTTCTTGTATGTTAGGTTGTACTTGGGACTCTTTTGGGGTTTTTGTTGATGCCAGCCGGCCTTCCAGCTGCGGTGCCCTGTCCTGCTGTCTGCGGTGGACCTTGGGAGCATTACGCTGTCTGCTTCCTGACGAGGACCCCGGAGGGAGGTGCTGTTCTCGGACCTGTTCTGTTCGGTCGCTGGGAGGCTTCCCGTTAAAGGGGGGGTACTGTTGTGTGTTGGGGGGGTTTGGCTGGACATTTTGGTGTTCTTTTCTTTGCTCTCCAGGTGGTATGCAAACTGATTTAATGTCTGTGGAGAAGGTGCTGGCAGACGCAGGTCCGCTCCTCAACCCGCGTCGGCACATAACACTGTCCTCTGCCCGTCTCACTACCACGGGGAGCCGAGCATTCAGCCGCTCTGCTCCCCGTCTCTGGAATTCATTACCATCCCAAATCAGAAACATTGATTCATTTCCTCTTTTCAAATCACAATTCAAAATGCATGTGTTTATGACTGCTTATTCCTCTTGATGCATATTGCTCTGTCTATTTTTGACTTTTGATTTTATTGTTGTTTCTTTTATTGGATTTTACGTTTTACTGTATGGTGTCCTTGAGTATCAAGTAAGGCACCGTTTAAATGGAATTTATTATTATTATAAACGGATCTGTGCTGTGTCCGAAGTCTTTGAATGCTGTACTGGACCATCATGATGAAGAAAGAGCTGCGCCAGAAGCTCAAATATTTGGGAAGGACTTTTAGCACTTGGAGCTGGTACACCTTCATCTCAAAAGGGGCCACCTGAGGTGGTTTGGGGATCTACTGCACGATACCCACCTGTTCGTCTCCCTGGGAAGATTTTCTAGGCGTGTCCAAATGGGAGAGGACCCTGGGGAAGACCCAGGACAAGGTTGCGGGATTGCATCTTGGATTGGGAACACTTCAGCGGCCCCCTTGAAGCATTTAAAGGACTTGACAAAGGATAGGGAAGTCTGGAACAAGCTGCTTCACCTGGTGCCTGCATAAGCAACAGACAATGAATGAATGAGTAAAAAGACTAAATCTAAAGGAGTCAATGTGACGGATGTAAGTTTTGAATTTGTGAGCAGCAGAGCAGAGGCTGAGAAAGTGTGTGCTATTTACCGTATATTACAGACTTATAGATAGTTGTGTGCAAAAATGCATGAGGATACATGAAATTTGGGCTACAGTAAATGAACTCAATGTTTAAAGTCCACAATATTTATCATGGTTGAGTGCTGCAGCTTGTACTGCTAGGCTTGAACCTGAAGGACCAAATGGAAGTGCCCAGAGGAGATTATGTCCAAAAAGTCAGGTCAGCTATGGGACAATACTCTGGTTCCACAGGTCACAGCATTCACCACACTACAGAACCAACTTAAGGCCTGGATGGCAACTACCCAGGCAGACAACTAGTACATCTCCACCTCTTGAAAATAATAATCTATTTGCTGCAACCAGGTGAAACGTGGGACGCTGCTGTAACTCTGAGGCATAGATCTATAAATTTGGAAATGAAGGTTTGAGTGCTGAGGAAAAAGAGCAGCAGATATTCCAAAGTCGCACTGCAGCTGGAGAGGATGTGGCTGGAGTGCAGAGAAGAGTGTTTTTGTCTGTGGAACCTGATGCTCTGTTGCCAGTCACCTTTTTTGTTTTTTACCAGCAGAGAGCAGCATTGGGCAGTTACTGCTACATATGTCAATGAAACATGAGGGAAACCTGACTGCAATCCAATGATATTCAGTCAACACATGCAATGTGTTGCTGCGGCCTCAGAGACATGATTTACTGTGAAGCTACATTTCTCCATGTAAAGTGGGGTTGCATTAGGAAGGTCATCCAGTGTAAAACCTGCCTGGTCAATATGCAGAGCAACCTCAGACCTGCTGTGATGACCCCCGAGTACAAAACAAAGGAGCCCCCCAAAGGGACTTACTTACTATTTGATTTCTTTACCAAAATTTCTCTAAAAATGGTCTTTGGCGTAGACTTTATTATGTAAATGACATATTAATGCCTGTAGCTCCTCTGATTTTTGGATTTATTTGACATTTATACCATAAAACACACTACACTGTTTGAAAAACAATAAAATACTGGTATAACACAAGAAAGTCAAAAATTGACTTGTGTTGTGGTCCTGTGTAAGTCTTGGCTGATCATAAATGTAATGCATTATGACAATTAAATGTTGCGAAAAATAAATCATCCACCTGCACCAAAACTTTATTCATATGACCCCCCACATCTATACAGTTATTCTATTGCAAAATTCATGGCTCTGCATACAAAAGAATGATTCATTCATTCATACTTTCATTCATTTTCTACCACTTATCTGGGTCGAGGTCGCGGTGGCAGCAGACCAAGCAGCTCATCCCAATCTTCCCTTTCCACAGTCAAGTCCTGTAACTCTTCCCATGGGATCCTGAGATGTTCTCAAGCCAGCTGGGAAATATGATACCTTCCCCGGGTACTCTTCCCAGTTGGATGTGCCTGAAAGACCTACCTAAGGAGATGACCAGTAGGCAGCAGGCATCCTCATCAGATGCCCAAACCACTTCAACTGGCTCTAGTTGATACAAAGAAGTGGTGCACACCTATTTGCAAGATAAAAACACAAAGATGTTAGCTGTACTGCAGTCTTCCTTGATGGGGTGCATGTAACTATAGTTAACGACAGCTACATGCGCCAGTTCTGAACTGGGGAGTGAACTTAGTGAAATTCAGTACAAGAGTCAATCAAATCCACAGTGCTGTTCAGTACGTGGCCTAACTGCCATATGTGTTTGCCCAAAGGGGAGGTGATGGTCTAGTGGTTAAGTATTGGGCTTGAGACCAGAAGATCCTTCGTTCAAATCCCAGCCTGACCGGAAAAATCACTAAGGGCCCTTGAGCAAGGTCCTTAATCCTCTAGTTGCTCCCAGTGTGTAGTCAGCGCCTTGTATGTCAGCACCCTGGCATCCGAGTGAATGTGAGGCATTATTGTAAAGCGCTTTGAGCGCCTGATGCAGATGGAAAAGTGCTATATAAATGCAGTCCATTCACACTACTATTCATTAACCACCCCCTACTACTACTACTACTACTAATAATAATAAATGTTTAGATTCTTGGGAATAACTTTTGACACAAGACTGATGCAGAGCAAGCACATTAAAAACAGTGGATATACAGTATGTGAAAAGAATAGAATGAGATGTCTTGTAAAAGAGGCATTGTGGGAGCAGATGTATCTTGTTTAAAACAAACATAGGTCTTATTAGATCTGAGGATTTGAAATACCAGTATGTTCAGAACAAACTCAGCCAGAACAAATGTTAATGTGGCTATGGAGGAAGGAACTACTGATAACCATGGGATAAATGTGAGGGCTCTAGAGAAATCAATGTTAGTATACCATGGCTGACACAAAAATGTATGATAATCTTCCCTGAGTGGTAGCTATACTCAGTTAGGGCTGAGTTAAAAATTATGAAGAAGTAAGTCCAACAGGTCCTGAGGCCTGTGGGTCTAGTGCTTATCCCCTGATACCACAGTGTCAAGGAGATGAGAGTCTTCCCCAACAAAGACCCATTCACAGATTTGTGTTCTAGGACAATGCAGATGAAATTTCTTGTTCAAGGACACAAATCGGTTGCCTGAAGCACACACTTTGTCTATGATTGGGTAGTCCCACCTGTACAGGAAATTAGCCAGTTTAAGAAACCATCACAAAAAAAAAAAAAGATGCAAATTATTCGTTGAGTTTATAGCATTTTAAAAAGTTTGCACCATCTGTCATGCTTAGTTATCATGTTACGGGGTAACATATGTCATACGTCATAGAATCCAATGGACGTTGACCTTGTTTGAACTTTACTTTGGAGACCAGACATTTAACACAGTCAAAACTGTTCCATTTATAATTCTTTTATTCCTTTTTACCAAAATTGGAGAAACTTTAACTTTAGCTCCAGGATGGCTCCATATCTGAAAATAAACATTAGTTAATTTAGAATATGTGTGCCAAATTCCATGCTTTTGTCACAAAATGAACAATTGTTTTGCTATGTCGCCCACTAGTTGCCTATCCAAGGAAATAATAAATCATTTTTATTTTCATGGTGTGTGTGTGTGTGTGTGTGTGTGTGTGTGTGTGTGTGTGTGTGTGTGTGTGTGTGTGTGTGTGTGTGTGTGTGTGTGTGTGTGTTCCTTCATGCAGCTCAACATTTGTCGGGAATTGTCTGTGCGTAAATGCGCGTCGCTCTGCGCCCTCCCTTCTTGTGCGCTCACGTCTCTCTCTCTCTCTCTCTCTCGCTCTCTCTTTCTCTCAGCATCCTTTTGAAGTGCACATCAGCGCATGTCACACGGCACTTTCGCACAGAACATTTGTGTTAACGGCCGTAACGCACAAGAGCAAAGTGCAGGGAAATTCGGATGCAAAGTCTGCCACAGTTTTGGACAAAGAGACACCAACAAATCTGACGGCTGAGTGAACCGGAGGAGAGCATGAAGAAGTCTGCCAACTCAGGTACACATTTCTGAAGTACAGTATTGTCAATGCATTTGGACATTTGGCACCATCAAGTGCGCAAACAGTGTTTAAAAGTATTTTTATTTATTGTCTATAATATATCCATGTATATATCCGTGCAGATGATCAGATCATTTTTTCTGTTAATTATTTGTTTGAATGCTTTCCAACTTGTCAAACTCTGTTGCTCACTCTGCTTTTCTGAGCCATGTGTGTTGCAGCTGAGTGTGCAGCACCCCGGGGAACCCCTCAGGGTCCCTTGGCTCTTAAAAGTCTTGTGTGCATCATCATCTGCCCTTATCAGCATGACCTTCTGTACAGATGCGCTGGCCCCTCCAGGCTCTCTCTCTCTCTCTCTCTCTCTCTGTCGGTGGACTCAGTGCAAACGTTTTCTTTAGCTTTAATGTATGTGTTTTTGTCTGGCTTTCTTTAAAGTGGATTTGTGGCATGGTGTTGTGCACGTCCAAGCATGTACATGTTTTACAACGTGTGTGTGGCTTTGCTCAGCCCCCATCTGTGCACCCCATCCTCTCAACATTTAGGAGAACAGGATGAGCTCCGGGCATATGAACAAAGTGCTCCAGATTGAACGGATGTAGAAATGTGGTGCGAGATGATGCTGCTGTGGCATGTGTTGACATCAGGAGCCATCCTTCACAGGGTGATATATTCCTACACTGGTTTCTATCTACACGTGACAGTAAAAATGGTTGGAGTTTCAGGCTAAATATTCTCAAAGTACCAAAATTCTTTGCATGTACTGACAGTGTGACATGAAGGGCCAAAATGGATGCCTTGTTTTATTGCAGTCGATCACCACAGCAGACATTTTTACTGATGAGCTCATCCTCTCAAAGTCCTGATCATCTGTGAAATTGCCTGCTGACATGATTGGTACCAAAGAAAACCTGTACCATCATGGCCCTACACACCTACCCCTGGTCGGGAGAGCCAGGTGGCGTAGCAACTGGCAGGCAGCAGATCCTTTTAATTTAAACGGACAGGACTTTGAGAAGATGTCAGCTTTGTTTGACATCTGAGTCAGAGTCATGTTATTCTACATCATGCATTTATTTACTTGCATATAAGAAAATCTACAAACTGGTATGTCCAAGAAGTTTAATATTTCTGGAGCTCGTTACTGTTCAGAGACACAGCGTATGTCTTTAGAACTCTCTGATGTTCTGTGTAGGCACTAGTGCAGGGGTGGCCAAGTTCGGTCCTCAGGAGCCTCGTTAGCAGACTTTTAACGAGTCTTTCATTGGATTCAGGTGTGCTGGAGCAGGGAGACAACTAAGAGTGTCAGGAAGGTGGCTCTCAAGGACCGAACTTGGCCACCCCTGCACTAGTGGATGAATAGTTATCGATAATTAGAATGGTGATAATTGTGGTGGTGGGTATGCTGAGGTGAGTGATGATAACATTGACAGCTATTTTGCTTTATGGAAGCCTTTTATTCATGCTGGGTTGTACCCAGGTGAAAGATAGTGGTTAATTTATTAAAAAATATTTCCTTTATGTATTTATTTATTTAGTGCTAAAGAAGATTCTCTATGGAATAAAATGACACAGAAATATCTACATGACAGCCATGATAAGCATTCTTTGATTTCTGTGAATGCTCAGTGCTTCAGTTTGAATTTCCTGTAGCATAGGTTACACCGGGCCATCCTTTAGGGTTCCTTCACACATAGTGCAAATATGTACAACTCAGGGCGACTCATGGCGAAACAGCTCGTACGAGTGAACCACTAAACATCGCGCCAACGGGCAGGGGTGCATGCGAGGGTGTCTTTCGAGCAGCTGCTCGCACTGTGTTCCATGAGACGAGATGCACCACATCGTGCAACTGATGTGGTGGAAAAAAAACAAAAAAAACCTGCTGTATAATTAGTGAATATCACTGGGTCAATATAAATAATACATAAAAGGGGATGCAATACAGAAGCCCACAGTTAAATAACCCTGGTTAAATATAAAGAAAAAATGCCACAGGATTTGAACCCACATGCTCTGATTACCAGACAGAAACTTTACCACTGCGTGACAATCACTGTCTTGTAACAGGAGCGTGAAATGGCTAAAATCAACAAGCAGATAAGCGCATTTCCTAAATAAAGAAAAAAAAACGCTGTGATAACTGACCAGACGGTGTTTGGTATGGTGTATTTCTGCTGATATGTGACTGAAAGTGGCATATTTGTCGCACTGTTGCTCACGGCCCGACATGCTTGTCCTGTCAGATGTGACACTCAGATCGCCTGCTGCGTGTCCAAATGAACTGACAGTTTGTTTCTCCAGGCCGTAGCAAAAGCGATATATGTTTTTATGTATTTCCACACAAGCGCACACACGCGCGTCCATCAAAACACAGGACATGTGCTGCAGCTGTGATGTCCAGAACCGGAGACGTCTCAACAGCTGCGGGCAGCCAGCCACGCCCCATCCTGTCAGCGCACAGACCAAGATGTCACTCTGTGATCAGATGACAGATGCCTTGCCTGCGGGGCGTGGGTGGGTGGGGGTTGTGTGAAACACACGCACACGTGTTGTGGAGGGAGCCAACAGTCTGGTACGCCACATGCACTCGGCAACTTTACAGTCGTGGGGCACTTAGACAAATTTTGCATCCACCTCGACAGTGCTTGTCTGCAGACTGTTTTCGTGATGATAGTACGAATGGCCACACGTTTTCTAAGTGCTATGCGAGTGGTGTTAGATGTTCATGCCTGTCACCTGGAATTTGGCTGACACCTCCCGCGAGAAGGTTTGATGGGTTTGCATAGTGCACACTCTGTCCTTCAGCTGTTGGTGTGCGCAAATAGTTGTAGCAACAGGTGTACAAGGCAGCTATGATTTTACACGTTTTGCATACGATTCCTGCTTCATGTGCACTTTATGCGCAAAACGATCAAATTTGCACTATGTGTGAAGGAGCCCTTATGAATGGAACAGTAATATAATACTTTTGCTTTAGAAAGTGATACACCATTCATTAACTCAGTCGATGAAATCTAGAGAAGTTGAAGAACATTATTGCAAAAAAGCAACATGTCTAAAAATGGATGCAGCTCAACATGTGATTATTTAATAAGCATTTTCAATTTCATTATATACTTTTGCTAATTTTCTGATACGTACACGTCTGCAAGTATTGTGGCAGTGACACAATATTTGTAATGTTGCTTCTTTAAACCACCACGATAGACCTGAAATGAAATTGAACCCAAGTTGATAAATAAGTGCCCATCCCCTCTTACTTTCTTTCACATACTCAGGGCGAGTGAAACAAGCAGCCAGTTAACGCTGCTGTTGCTAAATACATCAATAAATGGTTCTTTTGAAACCTTTCATCTGTAAATTAAAACCACCTGTTATTTCAGATTAGATAATTTCTTGTTTAACATAAGGAACTTCAGACATTTATTTTTAGACAAATAAAATAACATGGAAACTTGTATATTTTTTAAGTCTGGTAGATTATTTATATCTTATTTCAACCAGAAAAACAAACACTAAATAAATACAAATAGTAAAGTAAGTCCCTTCGGCTGCTCCCTTGTTTGCACTTGGGGTCGCCACAGCAAATCCAAGGTGGATCTGCATGTTTGAATTGGCACAAGTTTTACGCCGGATGCCCTTCCTGACGCAACTCCACATTACATGGAGAAATGTGGCAGGGGTGGGATTTGAACCCGGAACCTTCTGAACTGAAACCAAGCGCATTAACCACTTGGCCAAATGTTTATTATAAATGCAAAAGGAAATAATTTAACAATGACTGCAGTGTGATTGTAAAGTAGGATTTCTGTGACATAAACCTCATGATTTTTTTTATATACACGCAACAAAAATATAAACGCAACGATATCCCACCAAGTCGTCAATCCTCCCTCGGTCGGTTGATCGCTGAACTTTTTTCAGATTGTGGAAACAGCCAGAGTGTGACGTGGCATCAATCTCTGCCCCCTTGCCGCTTCCGAAGCGACGCGTCTGACGTCACGACGCGTTGGAAACGCATCGCCCTCTACCGCACTGACAAGCGCAACCCTCAACCTAACAAATCCCTTGAACGCAGACACACGCCATATCCGTTTGTTTTAAAATTAATTACTTTAGTTAATTAATTTGGTTTATTTGTTAAATACGTGATATTATTGAATAACTAATATTTTGCTATATTTTCCAGTATTTCTTTTTCTTTCTTTTTTATTTTTTTGAGAACTCTAACATCCGAGGGGGCGAGGTTGATGACGTGAGGGGGCGTCGCCCCCAAACGCCCCCTCGTGGCGCCGGGTCCTTGTTGCTTGGTAACGGCACATTCATGGGACACTTACAAAATGTGCTGCCGTTTGCACAACCAGGTCGGAAGTGTGGTCAGCTCCTCTCTACTCTTGTGATGGCAGCGCGATTAGCCCTGCCTTTTCTAAGTGCCTCGCTAATGGTGTTGGATGTTCATGGGTGGCACCTGGATGCTGGCCGACACCTGCTGAGAAGCGGTTGAATGGGCGTTCACTGTCTTTCGGCCACTGGTGTGTGCAAATGGTTGTGGCGACAGCTGTACGAGGCATTCGAGGCGGCTCAGATTTGTGTTATGTGTGAAGGGGGAAAGCAACAAGAAAGCAGATGTGAGGAAGATGTGGAGGTTTTGACAAGGGTAAAGGACTTTACGGAACGAAACAGTTTTAATTGAATTTATATGACCTATCATGACCAAAGGTACAGCATTCTAATTTTCTAAGTTTTGTTTAAGTTTTTAAATAAACTCAACAAAATTTAGTTGAAAGAACAATTTTGGGTCTTTGCGTATTTTTTAAGCCCAATTAGGTCAGCTTGCTGCGATATGGTGCATCCAGAAAGTATTCACAGCGCTTCACTTTTTCCACATTTTGTTATGTTACAACCTTATTCCAAAATTAGTCTTTTTTCCCTCAAAATTCTACTCACAACACCACAAGATCTCATGACAACATGGAAAAGGTTTGTTTTTGTTTGTTTTTAAATTTTTGCAAATTTATTCAAAATAAAAAACTAAGGAATGACATGCGTATAAGTATTCACACTCTTCCTTTGTCAGCAATGATTGTCGTTAGTTACAATAGAATATCACAGTTTTAGTTATTTTATAAGTAACTACAAGGCAAGCTAACTTGTATTATTTCATTAAAGCAGACAAATATTTTTACACAGTAAAATATTTACATTGTTATTCTATTTATTTATTTATTTTTGTAACTAAGGTATTCTCAAGTTTAAATAATAAACCCTGTGATTTGTTTCAGTCATTGTACTCTTAAAACTGGCAGCAAATGATATATAATAAATATCGAACCCATGGAAAAAAAATTGAGTTTGTATCTCCTACTATATTGCCCAGCCCTAAATTGGTTAATTGTTACAGCTCTGTACCCGATTGTGCTGGTAGTGGAGGCTTGCATAGTTATTCTTTCAACCAGTTTACATGATGTGCCAAGAAATTAGAGTGAGCACAACTGGTGGATGTGGAGTGTCTTGTGTGTCTTGTGTTTCTTGTCTTCCTTCTCCAATGTTGGACTCTGTCAGCAAACGTCTGTAGCAGACTGCAGTTCATTAAAGTGTAAAACATGCAGAAATTGCATCAGCATTCCATTTAATGGATGTCATTTTTTTTAGATGCGCGCATTAGCTTTCAGCATCAATCCGTCAGCCATTTTACTCTGCACGTGTTGCTTTGTTTTGTCCGTTACATAAAAACACGCCGGCTGCTGTTGAGGAACAGCCAGTGAAACCTGGAGCTTGTTTCTGTCAGCCCTCGTTAGGCTTAATGAAGTGGATGTACACATGTTGTCCTGTAGTTTGAAATAACATGACCCTGAAAAAGCAGGAAGACCCAGCGGACTAAATGCACTGTGCCCCCCATTTTTTTCTTTCTATCTTCCTACGCATGAGAGATCCCATCAGCTGTGCTACATTCTCTTATTTTTTTTCAAGACAGGCCTTGTGCTCTGCTTAAATAGAGTCCAACTGCATTAGCTGTACACATTGTATAAAAAAACCATTAACAGCCATTTTTAATAGTCCAGGCATAACTGTTTTTGAGTCCGGCAAAACAACTATACCATCAAACCTAAGTGAACTGTGCTTCAGCCATATGCTGTTATATTTTAACCAACCCAATTTCATGGCATTTTGTGATGGCATCACAAAAAGTAAATGAATCTACTGGTTTGTGATATGTCATGAAAATATGGAGCACGAAATGCAGTGATGCGGAGGGGGGGGGGGGGCTCTGCAGGTGTTATGGTTAGGGTTAGGGGAAGGGAGGGGGCTAGCGTTAGGGGTAGGGTTAGAAATGGTCAAATATAAAAATGCATCAGGAAAATGTGCTTTACAACACTCTTTGTTCCAGAGTAATGTAACATATAAAATCTCTTAAATTTGGTTTGTGTTTGTGAAATTCCACACAGGTTAAGCGTAGCAGACACAGAATATTTGGAACATTTGTTTTAACAAGTTTTCAGGGTCTCATGCAACAGTCTCTTAAAAATGTTATGAAAGGCATTAAAAAATTACATTTTGGTCATATATGTTAATTTGCAGTTGTTGTGATGTGGTTTCTCAGTGTTACTTTGATTGCAGCAACCCTCTGGTGTGCAAGGGATTATGGGTTATCTCAATAGGGCGAATTGTGGTACTTTAAAATGATATATTGTCGTGATTAACAACAAACAAATATGTTGGTCTACTCACACTACCATCCAGTAGATGGCAGTGTTCTGTGCATTTTGACGGGGGGGGGGGGGGGGGGGGGGGGGGAGTAATGAGTGGAGATCATTTGAATTTCCCATAAGGCCTTTTGGCATGTGTGTCTCTGTTAACTCTCAAACCTTCAGAATTAGTGCATTACTTTCAAAGATATGTGCGATATCACATTTTCACTTTGTAAAAATGTCAGAGTTGCCATTAATGTTGATAAACTGTCCGGAATTAGTTGTTACCCGACTCCGGATAAAGCGGAAGAAAATGGATGGATGGATGGATGGAAGGATAAATGATACCATAAGTGAAAAGTGCTTTGCGATTCATGTCTTCTGCCCACAGTGTGAGTGGATGCATGTTGAAAGTAAATTCCTTTTTTTTTCTTCATCTTCTTTCTTTCTATCTTTTTTTATTTGAATTAGGAGAGTGCATATTAATTAATGTTTTCGCACAGTTTAAACATAAATATGCCAGAATTAGTACAATAGCTAAATTTCATCTGTTGTCCTAAGGCAGGTTAAAACAGAAACAGTTACAACACAACACAACATGTGACAAATGCATAGACTGAACAGACACTATACACTATAAGAACACAACAGGGACAGACTGTTTACCGTTAAAGACACTCTGAAGTTTAGTGACCCAAGAGGATGATGAGATTAAGTGTGAGTACATGACTGGTTTGCGTTCAGCCATTTCTTTAGATCTGCTTTGAATGTTAGGTAGTTTTCACAGTTTCTAACACGGTCTGGTAGAGTATTCCACAATTTTGTTCCTCTGACGGACACCACCATCTGACTGAATTTAGTTCTGCGCCTCTGTACTTCACAGTCTCCTCTTGTTAATGCTCTGGTACGAATTCCAACATGACTTTTTTTTGTATAAAATACATTAAGGGTGGAGGGGCAAGCCCATTTAAAACCTTGAAAATAAGACTTGCATCCAGTAGCATCTGGTAACTTTCAAAGTCTAATATGTTGTACTTATTTATAATGTTACAATAATGATAATGCAGAGGCTTTTTATCCATAATTTTCAGGGTTTTTTTAAACAATGACTTCAGTAGTTTCAGGGTAGTTGCATCTGTTTGGGACCATGTTGTGAGACAATAAGTTAAATGACTAAAGACCATCGAGTGTATGTACACCTTCGCTGCCTCTGTGGTCAAATAAGGTCTTATATGTTTAAAGTTTGATAGGTTGAATTTAATGATATTGGACACTCTCTTTATATGATCTTTGAAGTTTAATTTTGAATCAAAAGTAACACCAAGATACTTAAATTGTTCTACCACTTGCAATTGTTCTCCATTGCCAAAAACAGATGGCTGGTTACTAGTTGATGTCTGATGTGAGAAAAACATGCAAACTTTTTTTTTTTTTTTGGTGTTAAGGTGAAGGCATGAGTTTTGGAGCCAGTGGGACCCTTACCAAAAAGTAGTACTGATAAGTATATAAAAAGTAAACTGGAAGTATACTTGAAACATACTTGCATGTACTACTTTTTGGTAAGGGGAGACTGGCACCATAACCCCAGAAAGCATTGCAGCAACTTCATCTTTTGTTTTCGCATGAACATATATAACTGTCATCTGCATATAGCTACATGTTTACATTCTTGCATACTTTTGGCAAATTGTTGACATACAGACTGACTAGGAGTGGTCCCAATATTGAGCCTTGGGGTACTCCTGCTGATAAGGTTAGATATGATGATTGACAATTTTTTTTTATTACAAATTCTTTGCAATAGCGCCAGCTGGTCTTTCCCCCTCTGCTGCCAGAGGACTTTGTTTCTCACAGTGGTCTGATTATTGCAAAACATACAACAAGTTTTACAGCTGTTTTTGACTGTTCAGCTTTGCTCACTTTCAGCAAAAAAAAAAAAAGTTAGTGGACTAAAGCTTTACTCACTGTCAGCAAAAACATGTTAGCGGACTGAAAGTTAGCAGAACTAAATTCAGCGGAAGCTAAGTGGTTTTCAAAATTAGCTGAAAAGCTAATCCACTAACAAAAAAGTTAGCTTTGCTGATTAGCGGTTAGCAGATTAGCGGGACTCTGCCCACCACTGGTTAAATCTGACAGTGTCTTTCTTGAAATCCTTTCTGGCTCAAAGGTGTCTCCATCTTTAAAATGGCTAGTCAGTATTGATCCATGTTTTATTACGCCTTTAGTCATGAATGGCTTCTGAAGAACGTAAAGGCTTTTTAGTTTGGGTAGAAGTTATCACTGATCCAGTTCATTTGTTTGCTTCCGTGGCTGTAGCACACTGTGTTTACCTGTTTCTTATCTGGCAGCCCAAGGTGCCTAAATGCTCCTGTCTCTGGTACTGGAACCTGGACAGTGGACGGGTTCAAACAGGCCAAACAGACAGACTTTTCATCACAGAATGGAATACTTCAAACAAGAATACACAGGCTATTGTATTGTGGTCAAAGAAACCAGTATTTCAACTTAGAATATTTCTTTAACCTGTGATGACATATCATGGTCATTTTATGAATCTGTACATACAGTAAATACCTTACATATAGCTCATGGGGTGAGCGGGAACTGGAGCTTATCCTAGCAGTCATAGGGCACGAGGCGAGGTACACCCTGGACAGGACAACTGTCTATCGTAGAGCCACATAGAGACAGACAAACACATTCACACCTACAGTCAATTTAAAGTTTCAGTCCACCTAAGCTGCATGTCTGACACTGGAGCACCCACGCAAAGGCTCCAGGTGGGAAGCGAGCACACAACCTTCTTGCTATGAGGCAACAGCCAGAGTTCTAATTGTCAGATGAGCTCGTGTCGCTGTTTGAGTACAATCACTGTAAAAACATACTACAGCTCGACTCAAGTCAAACTGGTCACAGGTCAGTGCGTTCACTGAGCCCCGTTATCCCTGTTAAACTCTGTGAAATCAAGCCTAGGTGAATTTTTTTTATTACTTTTTTATTTTGGGGCTGACTCAAGTTCAGTGGGTGTAGTTGGTGTAAGATCGAAAATGTGAAAGTGTAAATGAAAACATCCATCATATCATCCATCCTCCCACTAAAGCACAGCAGCAGATCCAGTTGAGAAACAGCAGATGAGGGGAATCAATATGAGTCTTTATTTCACTTCAACAATGGCTCTTCAGTGGCAGCTGAGCTGGATTCCCTTTAGTCTGAGTCATACATTGGCCTCGACTGCCACCATATTCACTTTATTCCCTGTGATAATAGACGTTTGACTTAATTCAGGACACATAAGGGTCAAGATGACAGTCTCTCCGCTTTATATAATGCTAAAATCTGAGAAACAATTACATGTGTGTTTGTTTCAGTTTACACCAAATTTGCTGTGTGTGTAGGTTGACAAAAGTAACTGTTTGCTCACCAACTCCTCCCTGGTTCTTTGGCAAATTTCCACCAAACGTAGCAGGTAGGTGGCAGCCAACCATAGAAAAAGTCTAGGTCATTGGGGTCAAAAGTCAAGATTATGATATTCACTCTAATGTCCACCAAACTAATTACACATATGAAGCGGGGGCACAGCCCACGGTTTCGCTCAGATATAGTTTTTTTTTTAAGCCACTGATTGGATCATTTTTGAATCAGCAAAAAACAAAAATAAAAAAAAGAAAGGAAGAAAAAAACACATGCTGCTTTGCTTTCTGTTTTAAAAGAGAACTTTATGAGCGATGAAAACATGGAAATTTTGCCTGTGGTTCTGAATGAAAAATGAAAACAAAGTGTCCAATGTTTTATATAATATTTTAAAATAATATACTTCATTGTTGTATTAAATTGCAGTATGGACCATATCAGTGACTAAAAAAACAGCCTTTGTCAAAATCATGAAAAGTTAAAAAAAAAAATGAGCAAAGCTGATCCGAGTTTATTACTTCTTTTTTTTAACAAGAGATGAGAATGCTTCCATTGTCTGGTAACAATAATCTGTTCATAATCCTTTCAGGATAAATTAATTTGTTTTACCCTCTGATCGAAATTCACTGAGGTCAGTGGTCCTACAGAACAGACACTTGAAAAAAGTTTGGAATATTTTCCACAACTAAGGTCTCAGTCAGATCAGCTGTGCACACGTTTTGAGCACAACGCTCGGTTCAGTGGGCTCACGGCTGCACTGGGCAGAGACAATGAACACTTCATCCTCAATTCTTTTCATTTTGGAGAGGTTCTGCAGATTTTTGGATTCAGAAGTGCGCTGAATGTGCAGAAGGCAGAGCACGAGGCTGTTTTTAACAGGCTGTGTTCACGACTACATCACGTGCACGTGCAGCTGCTTTCACCGCCATACAGACTGTGATGTTACCGTGACTGCATCGAAACAGACATGTATCATTTTAAAAACAAGTCAACGTGACACAAAATCACACTCCCCTTAACACTACGGTTAATTTACGGTTCACACACTTACTTAATTGTGGCGGTGGTCGTACAGGTCACGGAGCAGCTATGATCAGTTACACCACTGGAACTGCCTAGGCGAGGACATATTTGGTCAAAAAGGTCAGTCATTGGGGTCAAGGTCATTGTGGTCAATGTTTAAAATTTTAAAAAATTTAAGTTTTTCCACTGTGGTTTGCATTGAACTTGGCACACATGGGGATGAGGTAGGGGTGGGATGTGTGGAATTGTCCAGTAATGTCAAATTTGCCAAATCACTGGTTTCAAGGTTGGGTGTGCCTGCCTACTTTGACCCAAATATTGTCATTAAACATTTATTTTGTCATCCAGATTTTGACCAAATGTTATACATATTTTTCCAGATTTGTCCTGGCTTTGTCAACAAGAATTCAATTATTTGGGCCAAGGTCACTGAGGTCAAATGACAAGCTGTCAAAGTACTTTCTGTCTTCATGCCTATGTGTACTATTACATAGTAATCCTTATTTCAGTAAAACCTCAATTGGAAACCCTTGACTACCTTTACCAGTCCACTTATGTTGTCACAAAATAAAAAAGTTTTGTTTTTTTTATTTCTAGATTTTTATTATTCCTCAAAAGCTTCTTAATGGAACTTAACTTTTTCCCTTAGATCATCCCTCAGCTATTAACAATCTTTTCTCTCCCACTACACAAACTGACACATTTTGGTGGATTTATCCTCTCCTCCCCCTCTCACACTTTATCTCTTGTCACAGCTGAGATTCCTGCATGATTAAACTTAGCTTTGGGCTCTTAAATGCTGATCTCCACTTCAATAACTCACACTTACATGAACAAGACATGTCTCACATGTAAATAGTCTGATATATCCGGCACAACAACACAAACCCACGCATGACATCATCTGCCATCGTGTCAGAGCTGAGCTATAAATAGAGGTGGGCCGCAATGATGTTTCAGCTTAACAAAGCCCCTCATGATCAGCATTAGGATGGAAGTGGGCCACGTCACTGCTGTTTATCTTGATGAGCACTCGGCCACTTGTGAATAATTAGACTGAGTGTTCATTAAAGAAACACCTGATGCTACAAGCACGTGCCATCAGTTAAGCATGGGCCCATCGTAAGGTGAGCATGTGGATAGATTGGTCATGTTAACTATACTGGGTAACTTTTTCCAAATTGAGATTATGAACAGAAAAATAATTTCAAAATTGCTATATCATGTAGGAGCTTGGGGAAACATTCAAATATATTTATTGAATGAAATTGCATCTGTTTTATAATAGCCAAATGACCTCTGTGTGCATGTGTATGGCTTCAATCACGCAAAAACCAGGGAGAGCTGGCATTTGCCATTTGCTATGCTTATGTATTTTGGGTGAAGCATGAAAACGGAAAGTTGATAAGACAAACATTTTTGGAGAAATTAGCTATTTTAGCTAACCAATAAACAATGGATGCTGTGCTGCAATGCACCATGGGAGTTTGGGGTTTTGAGGTTTTAAAGGTTTCTGTTAGTTTAACAGTGTTGTTGGTGTTATTAATTTGTTATGTTTTTGTAGCTCAGTTGGTTGTGTCAGTTTATATATATGTTGCTATTACCATGAATGACTTGTTTCATGTTGGTACCATGAGTGAAATGTTTGGTAGTATTAATGTCTTCAGCCACTGTTTTTGTTTGTCAAAGTGAAAATACTTATTTACGCTGTGGTGCATTTAAAAATTAAATTACAAAATAGAAGGAATCTGTATACTAAGGTTCCATTTTTTGTCCTCAATGTTCTCGGGATCTGCTCACCTCACACATCATCTCTATGCTCTTGATCTTCCCATATCCTTTGTAGTTACGGATGCACATCATGTCTCTTTCACAAATCCCCTTAATTATCCACATTTTGCAGTTAATTACAACTGCCGATCTGTGATATACCACCAATTTCCACTAGATGGCATTTTTGTCTATCGAGTATGAATCCATCCAGCTTCCATGCTGTTGGTGCACAGGACAGGAGGGTCTCCAGCACAAATACCACACCCATCTCTGGATGGAGCTGCAACTTAAACAGAGAGAAAAAGCAGAATCAGGCATCAGAAAGATAAGAAATACAGTATAATTTGTCAGCATTAAACAACAAGAAAAACAGGAAATACTAAGGTGATCACCGGCCACTAGCCCTAAGCCTCACTAAAAGACCCAGAATTTAGGTAAAGTTGAGGTTGCGGCACACTCTGTTTCCTAATTGAATTTAAAGAGTAAAAAGCATAAACCTATACTATGCCAGTATGCTAGCCATACAAAAGGGAAAATAAGTGCGTCAAGTCCTGAATGCATTGCTGAAATCCCAAGGCATCCACAATTTCCATAAATGATTTGCAGAAGGGATCAGGTTAGAGATGAACGCACTAAATTCATCTAAGAATTCAGAATATGGGCCAGGAGGCCTGTACACAGTGACAAAGTAATACCGCTGATTTTTATTCTTCTGACCTTGGCAATGCATAATATCCTGAGCAGAGTGGAGAATCAGATGCTCAAATGAGTTAAGATGATGACAAGATGAAGTTTAACCTTCTTAAATAAGGGCTCAGTGTGTCTATTATAGCTGCTACTTCAAAATGCTTTGAAAGCTTTTTTTTGGAAGTTAATACATTGTCCCGGGTCAGTGACTCATGATTAGTACACTCTTTTTTCACCATTCAAAGGATGGGTACTTTGCTAGTAATAAAATAAAAATAATGATAATAATAATAATAGTGTGTGTATGATAACAACAACCTAAATAATTTCTAAATACATTAAGACAGTAAACTAACATTAAATATTACATAGTTAACAGGAAATAAAAGGGATGAGTTCCTCTTCTCAAAATTGTTGAGGTCTTTTGCACAATTGCACAATGATGCTAACTAGGGGTAGATGACATTATGACAGAAGTGCACGCAGAATACAAGGTGCGATGCTGCACAGTATGATTACTGACACGTGCCATGCATATTTGTTTGCGTAACACCGACATGTCATCTCATGTCCACAGACTGTGTCCCTCCAGTTTCATTATTTGTGTAGGAAGCTTCAGTACAGGACATGTGGCCACACACCCCAGCCTGCTGTGTCAAATCAAACAGAGAAAACAACCAGTTGAAGCCAGTGATCTGATTATTTAACTCAGAAACTTTGGAAGCATCAATGGAATTGGTTATTTTCCCTTTTTCTTCAGAAACATGAACCTTAAAGCAAAAGCGTACTGATACGTGTTTGTATTGAGTCACTGTCCTTGTATGAGGTCAGTCTGCTTTTGTGTTTTGACAGAAAATGCCACCAAACTTATAACAAAAGTTGATGTTTTGTATGAATTAGTGCAAAATTTCACAGATGAGAAGCCAACGAAATAGTCACACTGTCTACAATGATTTAAATGTGTACAATGTGTAGATATTTGTGTACTGTACAATGGTCTGTACAGAGTGAGCTTTTATGAGATGCCCCATTTGCGCAAAAGTACAACAACCTGTAATTGGCTACATTTTGAAGGTAGTAGCTGGAGTTGAGCCCAGCAGTCTTAGGGTATGAGGAAGGGTACATCCTGGACAGGACACCAGTCTATTGCAGGGTCACATATAGACAGACAAACACATTCACACCTCCATGCATGGCTATGGTCAATTTAAAGTTTTCAGTCCACCTAACCTGCATGCCTTTGAATGTGGGAGGCAGGAGCCAGAGAGAACCCACACAAGCACACGGAGAACATGCAAACTCCACACAGAAATGCTCCAGGTGAGAAGCGATCCCACGACCTTCTTGCTGTGAGGCCGTGCTAATTGCTAAGCCACTGTGCTGACATCAGGCTTCCATTTGATGCTGATTGATATGGTGAAAGTATATGATAGGGTGCCACACCAAGAGGTTAGGAGGTACATGAGGTAGAAGGGAGTCCCAGAAAAGTTCCTAAGGATTGTTCAGGAGATGTATGAGGAAATAAAGGTCTTGGTTAGAAGCAGTATCAGAGGAGCATTCATGATACAAGTTTGAGTGTCTACATCAATTATCTTGTTTCAGACCACAGCATTTTGTCTGATTAGAGATGTGCTAACTTTTGGAATTAAAGGCCAGCAGCACAGAGCATGCTGTTTGCAGATGACATTGTGTTGAGAAGCATCAGAAGGGAGGTTGTGGAGTGGACATTTCAACAATGGCAGATGACTTTGGAAGACAGGGGATTGAAAATACACAAGCAGATGACAGAGTAATTAAAGTTTATTGAAAGTCAACTTTCAGAATTTCACTTACAGGGAGAGGTATTGATAATAGTGATTAAGTGAAAATAACTAGGAACAGTGGGAGGTGAAGATGAAGGAGTGTATGCAGAAATTATACAGAGTGCAGTCTAGATGGAAGAAATGGAAAAAGGTATTTGGAATGATGTGTGTCATGTGATAGAAGAATTATGGGAAAGGTTAAAGGTCATTAAGAGCAGCATAGGGTTAGTATACTCGCATGTCAGCCAGAAGGTCCTGGTCCTAAGCCCACCCCTATGCATTCTCCTTGCACATCTGGACTTGCATCAGGAAAGACATCGGTATTGTTATATGGCTGGGGGGGCCTGGCTGCCGGTTTGTTTCTGTTTTTTGGTTTTCCTCCCAGGTGGCTTGCGTTTGGGACTGAGTGGCTGTGTTGCTGAGGCTGTCAGGACCTCACCCTGATCACCTGCGACTCGTCAGGACTCACAGCTGTGGTGCATCTGGATGGATTGGAACATGTTGGCATTTAAGACTGGAGTGCACAGTGTGTATTTGCCAGAGACTCGACCTTGTGACCAGACGGGTGAGATCGTCGTCTCGGGAGCCATCTCATCAACAGCGGATGCTGAGAACGTCCAGGTTTGATGCACAGTCTGTGAAAGAGGAGGGGGTGAGGTCTCACGCTCGTCAGCACACTTCCTGAGGTACGTTAGATTTTGTGACTAACAGTTATACAGTCAGTAAATGTGGTGTCCCTCACACCTTATTGTATTGAGCTGTTTGTTAGTCATGTATCAGCTTCCACTGCAGTGGAGTTTTGTTAACTGGATGTTCCATGCCTGCAGGTTGGGAAGCTGATCAGTAATCAAGCCAGGAAGTGTTTGCTGTTTGTACACCTTTAAGTGTTCTGTGTGTAGAGTGTGGACTCACATAATGGTTCCTTCTTTCACAGACTCGGTTGTTGCGGCCACCTGGGGGGTGTCGGCGGGGTCCTTGGGTCCGAAACAGCTTCTGGCTCCGGACCGTTAGCGCTGCTGGGAGCGCACCACGCCAGACCGCACCTTTTTGTTATATTATCACTGTTATGTATTAAATTCAGTTAGCCTTTGAACCGTGCTCTGCTTATTTCATACTGGGTCCTTCAAACGCTGGTCGGTTCTCCGAGCTGCGTCCGACACATAACAGGTATAAAAGCTCTGTCAAGATGAGAATCCATCCAGGGTTGATCAGAAACATCAATCACACAGAGGAAAAACACATCATGTGTCATGACAATTTAAATTATTGATTGTGCAATAAATAACTTTTTTTTTTTAAACCACCCCCAGATCTACCGCTGGAGGTGCTGACTAACTCTCACGAGGACTGTTCATTAAGTTGGAGCAGCTGGAGCCACATTTCAGATGTTTTTTCACCTCACTCAGCTATAGAACAAAAAATAATCTCAAGAAGGTTTTTTTTTTTAAATCTGAGTCACTCAAATGTTAATGCATTTTAGATGATTCTTGCATAACAGTCCAACGTAATGTTGCATAGAAACTGTATGAATTTCACACTCACCGGTCTTGCATCCATTTGAGACTAGCTCAGAGGGCCAAACTCCACGTGAACCAAAACCACCACAGAGCGTGTGTGTGTGTGTGTGTGTGAGACTGTCTGTGTTTGACTTGTGGATTTAGACATCAGGAGCTAGGCATCCTGATTACAGAGCTCTGAAGCCACAGGGAACCACAGGAACTCTTCTCATTCTCTCCTCTCTTTCTTTCCGACATCATCCCTCCATCGGTTCAGGCTAATTTGTGGAGATGGAGGTGAACACAGCTTGCCTCGGGCCGATGCGGTTGAGTTGTGTGCCTTATGATAATCTGCCAGATTGCATGGCGTTGCTACTCTGAGCTATTGTATATCTCTGCTTAACGTTGGTTAACTATACGATCAATGTGCAGATAATCACTGTGGATTGTTCTCATTCTGTTTAACAATTTTCATATGAATTTACAAATTAAACCTTGCTTTTCCTGCAGGATATACAAGAAGGTGCTGTCATTTTCAAAGTTAGTCCGACTGCATCTGCAATTTCTATATATTCACATATTTGTCAATCACTGCAACAGACGCCTTCTTTCCTGCAAGGGATCTGGAATTTTGAGGATATCCCGTTTTACATCGTCTGCCGCCAGCTCGCTCTCACATCTAATGATTACCTTATGGGGAGGAGAAAATAGCCAGAAGTATTACCACAGCCGTACTACTAGTGCTTTTACAGACTCCGCCAGTCTAAATAACCCGAAAGTGGGATTTAATATCACAGAACTGGAGATGAGGAGCTTCTGTGAGTTACAGTTTAAAGGGTTTTCTGTGACTGGGTTTGGATTGTGCTGAGCATCCTCATCCTTGTATGTGTGCGGCTGTACACTGTGTTGTGACTAATCTGGTCATATGCTCCTTATATTCAAGAGTTTCACTGGTTCGGGCACAGGGTTGGCCGAGCGTGCTTCAGCTTTGACTTGGCGGCGAATTTTGCAGTTTTGGTTTGACTACTGATTTTTATGAGCTGTGAAACTTTTTCTAGGGTTGAGAAATTTTTTTTTTTTTAATCTGTGGGTTTGTTTTACAGTTTATTCTGTGATGCACTAGAGAGTGTATGGGTTAGTGACAAAGCAAAGATCAACTTAAAATGTTATAATATATCCTACGTTCCAACAGAGTCCTACGTTCCATGGACTCTATTTGAGGAGAAGCTCAAGACCTATTTGTACAGACTTGCTTTTAGCTAGTTTTATGTTATTGCTGTTTTTAGTTTTTGTATTTTTATTTCTGTGTTCTTAAATTCCTCTACAGCACTTTGTGATTTTATCTTGAAAGGTGCTTTACAAATAAACTTTACCTACTGACTTACTTAATCACTTACTTATATGGTGTTTGGTTACGGTGAGTTATCAGAAGTACTTTATTGCTCTTCGGAAGAGAGCAGTGGTTTTCAAACTGTCTAACCGGGGGGGGGGGGGGGGGGGGGGGGCAGAGTTGTTCAGCGGAGGCGTAAGGGTTAGGTATTTTCAAGAATCGAGAAGAAATTATTCAATTCACCAACATCAATACCCTTTTTGCTCAACGATTCCCTTATCGGTCCTTCAGAGCAGCCATTGTTTTTGAGGGTGTTTTATCGGGAAAATGATCATTTCTTTATGTTGATTGCAGACCCTGCAGCGGGTTTGTAATCAACTGCTTCTGCAGCAGCTGTTCTTGAAGCAACAAAGCAATGCTCTCACCCACTGCTTCATTGGTTCATTGCTTTGCTGCTTTTCAGAACCCCTCTCAGACATTTAAAAATGTGAATTATGAGTCACCTTTGTGCGGATTAAAGTCACTAGCTGCAACTCTTTTCCTGTTGGGAGCAAGAAACGAGAATCGTCCTCCGTTCCGTTTGCACAACTCCAAACACTGCGCAGCTCTCTGTCGACTCAAGTTAGAGTCCGGCTGGAATTAATAACTTCAAAGTGAATCACCGTTTTAAATCAAATGACACCTCTTTCCAAACGTTGTAACACAGACAACAAACTACAACAGACTAAAATGTTTTTTTCCTCACAAAATGAGACGTCCTGCGTTCTTTATGAATTACATTGATGCTGACTTGCAGCACAACCGGTTGCAAGAGCTCAGCTCAGAGTTATGGAGTGACATTCATGCCATTAATGTCTGAAAGGAAATGCTTTGGAGAAAAACTACAGATTTAGTTTATTTTTATTTTATGTCCAGAGATCAAGGATCCAGTGACCACTTTCATATTTATTTACTTTAAGACTCAATAAAATGTTATTGACATAAAAAAAACCCTGTAAAGCCTACTTTTAGTACACAGAAAATGCACAGGATGTATTGATAAGGGAATCGATAAGGAATTGGATCGATAAGCGGAATCGATAATGGCATCGATATCAATAAAATCTTATCAATACCATGACTGAATTAATATTATTTATGTTAAAATGTGTTAGTTATGCCAAAGACATTTAAAAACGCACAGAGATGTTTAAATGTTTTTAGAAAAACGATGTTTAAAATATCACAAAAGGTAAAAATAGAAGAATAGAAAGTTCTTTAAAAACATATGTTTAAAATGTTTCAAAAGGGTGTAAATGTTTGTGATGTTTTTTCTTTTTCCCCTGATTATACTGTTGTGCATCAATTTTGTAAGTCAAGTCTCCACACCACAGAACCACCCCACCTGACCTTGGAAGGCGGCGGACCACTCAGGCATACAGCCGGTCAATCCCCACCTCTCGACTGTGACCATCTACATATCTGCCACAGCCAGGTGAAACGTGGGCGTCCCCTTGCCCTTCTCCAGCCACTTATAAAATCCCTCAGGAAGCCTTAGAAAGGCTTTCAAGACATTAGTTTTAAAAAATTCTAATCAGTGCAATATTTAACATTCTCATACAGTCATTCCTAAAGCTGATCACATCCAGACTCACTTTGTTCACTTTATCTAACAGGTCAGCAGTTCTGAATCTGCAGCCCAGAACGGAAATACCACACTGGTGAATGGGTAGCACGAGCAGACTTCGGCTCAACAGCTTGAGTTTAAACCCAAAACGTGTTGTGAACACATGTAATGCCGTGTGAAATATAAACACATGGTCTTCTAAGTCAGCGAGCTTTGAATAGGAGAACAGCAGCAGCTCAGACTTCAGCAACTTTAGTCCCTACTAGTTTTTGCCCTATTAGAACACATAATTAGCACCAGAACAGAGTTGTTGGTGGAACCATATGTCTGGGAAGCCTGATTGGAAAATAAGAGATGCAGTCAAACCCCTTCATTCTCAAATTGCTGTAATGTTAATGTACTTATTGTTTACCAGTGTCTGAGTGACTCCTGGGCTTAATCATGATGGGACATTATAGTTGGAGGATTGTTCAAAGGTACTGTAGAGTCATCATCTTACTGATGTGAGCATTTAAAAAACCACAATCAGTCACGGATGATGTGCCCCATTTTGCTCTCATATCATGAAATTGGAAGTCTGGAGCAAATAATGGGAGACTTTTGTGTTTTTAAAGAAACGTACATCCTCACAGTTTGCACAAGAGCATACTATGGTTCTAAATTCAGCTTGTGCAGATGAGTGATGTGACAAGATGTGTCACTGGTGTGCATGCCTCAGGTTGCATGTGTAAGCAGCAGGAGACACAAATGTGGAGGACAGCGTCTTTATCTGTGTATGTATAGGTCCATTTCCACCGCCGGAAGTCAGCCTATTTCAGAGATGTCATAAATGTTTATAGGAACAGCCCCATAATTGGCCGTATCAGCAGTCATGACACCAATGCAGTGAAGACCCACTGGGCTCATGCACCTACGTATGCACTGACGTAATCATTCTGGAACACTTTTGTTTGCAACATAGATTTTCTTGTTCTTTCTAAAGTGCTTGAATCCTCAGTTTGTCCATTGGAAAGAAAGCCACCAAGACCTATACCCCCTTGTCGGTCCATCTGTCACCTCTGCTGTCCATTCTGTTTTGATTCTTCAGGTCTTGCTCTTGTTACGCAAGTCTGGCTTGGTGCTTGTTGTTATCAGTGACCAATCAGTATCTAGCCCCGCCCAGTATTTTTTTTCAGGGGTACTGAGAAATACCTTCCTTAAAAAATTGGAGACTGACCTAACCCCTGAAAAAGGACCTGAAAACCACATTTCAGAGATGGTCTCTGTGGGTAAGAGACACACAAAAGCTGTAGAACCCCTAAATACCCCGCAAGTGAGTTTCTGGAGTGGAAATAGGCCTGAGATAAATGCACAGCATGTTGATGACATCATCAGACTGTGACTGGAGGCTCCTCGGTTTTTGTTTTATTCTTGAACCACTACCCGCAAAGCTGCGAGGAGTTGACTAAGCTTACGTAACGAGGATCCGGTGGGGTCACCGTAGAAGAATGGCGCATTGAGGATCAGCTGGTCAAGTGGTCAAGAGATGGGACTAGCTCATGTCACATCATGTAGGGACTTTGTTACATCACGTCTGAATGTGCATGTTCCACATGGAGATGTGTGCAGTCAACATTAGAGCTTTTGAACCTTAGAACTTGCTTGTGGGATACGGGGTGTATTGTGGGGAGCTGGAGATGAGTCAGTGTTGAGGTGAGAACTTCAGGAATGTCCTACTTCAATGATCACTGATTTTCTGTTCTGGTCTGTTTGGGTGCGACTCTGGTCTTCACCTCCTGGTTGTGCTTTCGGTCGTCTGATTGTAAAGACTAAACTGTATATGAGTGCTTGGGTACATTTTTGTTACTGCTTCTTTAATAAGTCCTTGTTATGCTTTTGTTTTATTTTGTTCGTATGGACAAACTGAGTCTGACTGCTTGACATTCCTTCCTATAGTCAAAAAGCACCTGACAGGATTTAAAATTACCACTGTCTCAATGTGCTTGCTCACGGGATGGTTAAGATTCAAACTTATGTGAAGCATCTTGGTGCAAATTTTATTGTGATTTGGTGCAGAATAAATGAATTGAATTGAAGTTGAGTTGAAACTCTGCTGCCGTACTTTTGAATGAGTGATGTTTAAATTTTTGCATCTTTGTCTTTAATTCAAGCCAAATTAAAACTGTAAGCGTGCACTGGAGCACCATGTATTGCCTGCAACACCACCACAGAATCGCCCTGGGTCCTGGATGACAAGCGATTCATCGCCACCTCTCAAAATAACCATCTATCTATGCTGCAGGCAGGTGAAACGTGAACATCTCCTTGACCTTGTCCAATCGCGGGGGTCTTCAAAACTGAGGTGCCTGCATGCTGGTTCACACACAGAGAAACAGGCCACACCTTAGGCCACTGGTTAGTGTCCAGGTATCACAACCATACAGTAAGACAGGAAGCACCATGACCCTCAAGGCTTTCGTTTGTGTATTAATAAGAAGTGAGTGCGCATCACAGCGTTTATGTGTGGAGAGATGAGCTTTTGCATTACCTGTTTTGTGTGACTGAGTCTCACGTGGGTCCTCTACGCTTGAAGATACAGGCATCTTTAGCTCGTCTTTCTCTCTGTTCCACTTCTTTCTTCTTCCCATCCATTTACTTCTTTCACTTCCTCCCCTGACCTCTCCTTTCATCTTTGCTCTTCTTTCTCCATTGTGCATCGCTGCACGAGCAGGCATCCCTTCAGTGTTGGCTGGCATGCTGGTGAGTTTATTGCTCTACTGTTATATAACCAAATGTAGCCCGTTTGAGTCACGCGTCTGGCAATAGGTCGTGCTCTGAAGTGACGGCTTATATTAATGCGCACCCCAAGGCTCGCCGTCCACTCTTATTCAACGTGTGATATTCACTGGGCTTTTTTTTTTGGTTGTATGTTGCTTGCACGAGTGAACATTGTGCACGTGTCCATGTGTGCCTCATGCCCTTCGGCTTCGCTGAGTGCAATTATGGGCTACATGTTCTCTACACGTGTATGTAGTATGCCAAAGAAACATGGCGTTTGTGTTTTTACAGAACTCAGTGATATTGACATAATTTATGACTGAAAATAAAATGTGAATTGTTCTTAACAATGAGTTTTGTTGTTCAGCAAAAGAGGGTGGTTCTTTTGGAACAATGTCAGGATCTCTACTTTTAAGATTAGGCTTAAAACTTTCCTTTTTGCTAAAGCTTATAGTTAGGGCTGGATCAGGTGACCCTGAACCATCCCTTAGTTATGCTGCTATAGACTTAGACTGCTGGGGGGTTCCCATGATGCACTGTTTCTTTCTCTTTTTGCTCTGTATGCACCACTCTGCATTTAATCATTAGTGATCGATCTCTGCTCCCCTCCACAGCATGTCTTTTTCCTGGTTCTCTCCCTCAGCCCCAACCAGTCCCAGCAGAAGACTGCCCCTCCCTGAGCCTGGTTCTGCTGGAGGTTTCTTCCTGTTAAAAGGGAGTTTTTCCTTCCCACTGTAGCCAAGTGCTTGCTCACAGGGGGTCGTTTTGACCGTTGGGGTTTTACATAATTATTGTATGGCCTTGCCTTACAATATAAAGCGCCTTGGGGCAACTGTTTGTTGTGATTTGGCGCTATATATAAAAAAAAAATTGATTGATTGATTGATTGATCTTCAAGATTGATGCCAGTCAATATTTCTTTTAAATCCTGGGGAAAAAAATTACTTTAAAGTTTAAATTACTGTAAAGAAATACATTTTCCCAACTCTGCAGGATGAGTGGCTGAAATCTCTGGGTCACAAGCTCACAAACTGAAAACAATGGAACGAGATCTTGAGTTGGCATTCCATTCTCTCTACTTCTATGGCTGGCTATACTTCTGAAGCTATAGCATAACTGTGGCATGTCATAAATTGTGATGTGTTGCAAAACTTGATGTAACATCATTGCACTGCTCCTTAAATCTTTTTTTTTTTTTACAGTTGTTATGGTTCCTATAGTACTGTGCAAAGTTTTAGGCAGTCCAGAGTTATGATAAAGGTAGAGTTTGATGCCCATCCCCACCCCGTTTCATTGGCATGTCAACGCAGAATCAGTTCCAACAGAAGTGACTCTTGCAGGTCAGAGGGGGTGGTGGCCAAGTGGTTTGTGCACTTGGTTGCAGTGTAGAAGGTTCCCAGTTCAAACTCCACGCCTGCTACATTTCTCCATGTAATGTGGAATCAACATGCAGATCCTCACTGGATCTGCTGTGGCGACGCTAAGTGAAAAAACAAGCAAGCAGCTGAAGGGACATACTTTACTTTTTGAGGTCCTGAAACTTATACTCTGGTGCAACTTATATACCTGACCTATATCAAGACGTATAGCTATATCATGACGTAGATGAATTAGTGAGGTTTTTGGCAGGTTAAGTTGTTCATCAGTGTGATGGCCTGTGGAAAGAAACTGTTCCTGTGTCTGGTTGTTTTGATGTACAGAGCTCTGTAACATCGACCAGAGGGGAGGAGTTTAGACAGTGTGTGTCCAGGGTGTGAGGGGTCTGCAGAGATGTTACCAGCTCGCTTCCTGGTCCTGGACTGGTATAACTCCTGGATGGAAGGCAGGCAGGCTCCGACGATTTTTTGGCTGACCTGACAGTTCACTCACTGTCACAACTGTACCAATATTATGAAGTAATATGAAGTGGAATTCGTTTGGATGCATTTTCTAATTTCATGGTTGACCATAGCTCTGTTGGTAGTCAGTTCCCTGGACAATCCTGTGTAAAACTGTCACACTAGTGGCACCTAGCAGTGAAGCTCCCGGTGTCATCTTATTACTGTGATTGTAAATCACTTTTATTAAAAATGTCTGCCAGTTGCAAAAATGTAAATGTTTTATGCCACATTTATTTTGTAGACGGTAAATCTGCAGTACGTGTGCAGAAGTGAGATGTTCCCTGCAAGAAAAAGGAAGAGAAAGTGAGCTGTTGTAATTTGGGCTGTGCCTTTTTTTCTCTGTTTAAAGGCCAATCACTTCCCGCAGCAGTGAGGGGACACAGTCAAAGAAAAACGGATGACTGCAGTTATAGTGGTTTGCAAAAGCTTTTACTGACTGAATGGAATTTTATTCCAAGGATTATTCTTGACAATTAAACAACACTCAACAGTTTATTGGTTTTTGACTAAATCTCCGGTTCCCATATTCATAAAACTGTAGTGGAACTATTGTGGCGGTCGACTAATATGTTTACTCCTGATGTTGTCACGGCACAAAGCTCATGTTATACTGTGTTTGGTTCAGAATAGGAACAGTGATCCAGTTGCATTTGGGTATGCAAGCTTCACTCAAGTTCTAAATTACATTAGTAAAGTATTAGGGCTGTAACTATTAACTGGTATAAATCAAAAATACAAATCAAGTTTAAAGTAAAAGGAATGTCTACATTGATAAAAGGACTGATAGCTCAATTTGAACATAAATATATGAAGCTTGTTTTGCTGCATCTTCCACGTCTTCAAATGCTTATAAAAGTTCAAAGGTTGGTGTAAGGATCACACACGTTTAGTCACGGGAACCTTAACATTGCAAATTTAAAACAAAATAAACTTGTCCAACAGTGGGTTGGAGTATAACAGATAAATATACTTATTTGAACTTTATATTCAGTTTAGGGCTGGGTGATATGACCTAAAATTCATATTGCGGTATAAATTGAATCCCTTCATGGTAATGGTATATATCGCAATATAAACTTAAGTGTAAAAATTATAATTGAAGTGTTTCTGAATGTGTTATATAGTCCTTTAGCAAAGCTAAATTGATTAACAAACAATTAACAACAAAAAACAAAAACAGCTACAATTTGCCAGAAGGTACCCTACATCTAAGACGCAAGCCTAGAGTTGATGTTTTAGTGAAGTTTCATCTCTTGAACACTAGATGGCACACATACTCCGAATACATGAACCGTTTTCAAGGTGGAGACATTTCCTCATTTTCAAAATGCAACAAGAAACCAGCAAAAAAATTAATAATGATAATAATAATAACAGTGTTTAATTTACTCATATTTGAAGTCAGTCTGGGTAAACCATCGTTCCCTGGAAGATTTTCTGCACCCGGTTGAAAAATCCTTACGTTATTTAATGTGGTGCTTTCTCAAATATTTGATTCAGGTCACGAAGGAGCTGTCCACCTCCGCCCAGAGTGTCCACTGAAATAAACTACAGCTTTACAAATATTGCATGTAGCTGTCTTGGCTTTGCAGTGTTCAGTGAACATGTCCATGACAGAACTCCTCAATGCTTGCCTGTTTAGTTGACGGAAGAGACTGCTTGAAACACTCTTCGTCTCAGTGAGAGACACGCCTCAGCTCAGAACACTCCTCCTCCCCTTCTTCCTGCACTCTGTCTGCTGCAGGAAAGGAGCAGTGTTTCACAGATGTTTCACAGAGTTTTCCTGGATCGCAGTCTGCAGGTTGTATCGGAATTATCACGATTAGTCGGTGGACTCCAAATCACTACCGTGGGCTAAATTTATATAATTTCTACTGTCAGTTGTAAAAACCGTGCAGCCCTAGTTCAGTTCACAATTTGTTAATTCTGTCACACTGGCTCAGAACAGAAAACCTATCCTGTGCTATTTATGCAATGCGAACGATGGCCGGCTTCGTCTACATTGCGTTTGACTACTGTATGCGATACTGCCCCCAGTGGTGAACAAAGGCAAGCACCAATGTGATGCAGCATAGTCACAAAAACCTGAAGACGCTTCCTGTTTTTTTTATCTTAATACATATTTGAAGGTAAGCAAAGTCACTTTTGACTTAATCTAATCAATCATGGAAAATGAACTGATCAGCTTGCATTGTATCAAACTCAGCTGAACTGCATCTATAATTGAATTGTTCCATAATAAAAGGCATCGTTCCTGAATTGTATTGTAGCCCATGCATCTAGATACACTGTGCCAGGGAGGGATGCATACATATACAAGTATAACTCATTTGTGTTGGCAATCATGTACTTTTGAGTTGGGTTTTTCAACTACAGAAATCCAAATGTGTATTTGTGACATTTAGAGACCAGCACTTGGACATTTTCTTTCTCTGTGCTATAGGAATTTCTTCAGAAATTTGTGTCATTGTAAAAATATTGGAAACATCACAGAAGTAATAGCATTAAGCCCCTTTGTTGCTTTCGAGGATCTACATCCTGGAAATTTGCACGTAGTAATCATGAGAAATTAGTGTAATCTAGCACACAATCTGATGATGTAATACACAGGTCTTCTGGCATGTACATCCATCCATCCATCTTCTACTGCTTAGTCCAATTAAGGGTCGCGGGGGGCTGGAGCCTATCCCAGCAGTCATACGGCGTGAGGCGGGGTACACCCAGGACAGGACGCCAGTCTGTCGCAGGGCCACAAATAGACAAACAAACAGACACACCCACACGCACAACTAAGGACAATTTTAAAGATTCCAATCCACCTAACCCGAATGTCTTTGGATGTGGGAGGAAACCGGAGCACCCGGAGGAAACCCACGCAAACGTGGAGAACATGCAAACTCCACACAGAAAGGCCATGGGAATTGAACCCATGACCTTCTCGCTGTGAGACAACAGTGCTAACCTCTAAGTCACCATGCTGCCCCTGGCGTGTACAAAAACAACTAAATTTAGCATAGCATCGGTGCATCCAGATGTTATGGCACATTACAGCCTCCAAGGAAATGCAAGGGATTGCCAAAGTATGTCAAAGGTTTACATTTGAACATATTGAAAGTTCTATCACAGATAAAAACCACCATCAAGATGCCAAATTAAAATAGTCGAGTACGACTAGCTCATACCCAACCTGTCAACAAAATTTCTTCAAGTTGACTAGTCGGGAATTCATATTTTCTTGCACAGTTCTCAAAAACCCTTGCAGAGATAGTTTCACCAAACATGGAGATCAAGCAGTAACACAAGGCAACATCCACCAGTAGCCAGCACCCCCTTCACCAAAGGTCACTGAAGAAAGCCACAAACATTGTTTCTATATAGTTCACACTGTTAATACCATGTTTTAAACTAAAGGTACAGAGAAGGACAGAAAGAGTTACATTGTGTATTTGTGGACTTAGAAAAAGCTTATGATAGGGTGCCAAGAGAAGAGTTGTGGCATTGTATGAGGAAGTCTGGAGTGGCAGAGAAGTATGTTAGGGTAGTACAGGACATGTACAAGAATAGTGTGACAGCGGTGAGATGCGCAGTCGGAATGACAGACTCATTCAAGGTAGAGGTGGGATTACACCAAGGATCAGCTCTGAGTCCTTTCTTGTTTGCAGTGGTGATGGACAGGTTGACAGATGAGATCAGACAGGAGTCCCCATGGACTATGATGTTTGCAGATGACATTGTGATCTGTAGTGAGAGTAGAGAGCAAGTTGAGTCTAGTCTGGAGAAGTGGAGATATGCTTTGGAGAGAAGGGCAATGAAAGTCAGTAGAAGCAAGACTGAGTACATGTGTGTGAATGAGAGGGAGCCCAGTGGAATAGTGCAGTTACAAGGAGTAGAAGTGGTGAAAGTAGATGAGTTTAAATATTTGGGGTCAACTGTTCAAAGTAATGGAGAGTGTGGTAGAGAGGTGAAGAAGAGAGTGCAGGCAGGGTGGAGTGGGTGGAGAAAGGTGGCAGGAGTGATTTGTGACCGAAGAATATCAGCAAGAGTGAAGGGGAAAGTTTACAAAACAGTAGTAAGACCAGCTATGTTGTATGGTTTAGAGACAGTGGCACTAACAAAAAGACAGGAGGCAGAGCTGGAGGTGGCAGAGCTGAAGATGTTGAGATTCTCTTTGGGAGTGACAAGAATGGACATATGAACATATCAGAGGGACAGCTCAGGTGGGACGGTTTGGAGACAAAGTCAGAGAGGCGAGATTGAGATGGTTTGGACATGTGCAGAGGAGGGACCCAGGGTATATAGGGAGAAGGATGCTGAGGATGGAGCCACCAGGCAGGAGGAGAAGAGGGAGACCAAAGAGGAGGTTCATGGATGTGCTGAGAGAGGACATGCAGGTGGTTGGTGTGACAGAGGAAGATACAGAGGACAGGGTGAGATGGAAACGATTGATCTGCTGTGGCGACCCCTAACGGGAACAGCCGAAAGACAAAGAAGAAGAAGAAGCTCTATTGACTTGGTCGTGGCCACGTCATTGCCAGCTTACTTCCGTGTCAGGTCCATCGCTGGTGTGAAAATCCGTGGCTGTTGGCCTCTTTTGCCATAGAGATACATTGTGTATGTGGGAGTGGTATTTGCTGTTGAATTCCAGATTTAAGTAATTATTTGTTTGAATTTTGTTATATTCTTGTTGTTGGGACCTTAGTGTGGCATTCAACTATTCAGAGGGTTTGGATAATGTCGCCCGGGAGCGATATAAAACGAAATTAGCAGCAGCAGCACTGGCATCTCATCTGTACCAACACGAAGCTGGATGAAGGAAAAATGATCCCACACTATTCGCCCTATTGAAGTTTCAAATCCCGCAAAATCTCGCAAAACTTTGAAGAGTTTGCCGCTCTGCGAGATGTCATTAACATTGAGAACTGCATTGAGACACTCTGATCAGGCTGCACTTTAACCGCTCCACACGGACATCAGCATTAACATCACAACATAAAACTCTTTGTATATTGTGCCTAAAACTCTGGTGAATATACGAGGTCTGTCCGTAAAGTATAGGTCCTTTTAATTTTTTTTCAAAAACTATATGGATTTCATTCATATGTTTTTACGTCAGACATGCTTGAACCCTCGTGCGCATGCATGAGTTTTTCCACGCCTGTCGGTGACGTCATTCGCCTGTGAGCACTCCTTGTGGGAGGAGTCGTCCAGCCCCTCGTCGGAATTCCTTTGTCTGAGAAGTTGCTGAGAGACTGGCGCTTTGTTTGATCAAAATTTTTTCTAAACCTGTGAGACACATCGAAGTGGACACGGTTCGAAAAATTAAGCTGGTTTTCAGTGAAAATTTTAACAGCTGATGAGAGATTTTGAGGTGATTCTGTCGCTTTAAGGACTTCCCACGGTGCGAGACGTCGTGCAGCGCTCTCAGGCAGCGTCATCAGCCTGTTTCAAGCTTAAAACCTCCACATTTCAGGCTCTGTTGATCCAGGACGTCGTGAGAGAACAGAGAAGTTTCAGAAGAAGTCGGTCTCAGCATTTTATCCGGATATTCCACTGTTAAAGGAGATTTTTTTAATGAAAGACGTGCGGGTGGATTGCAGCGTCGGCTCGCAGCCGCCGCGATGCTCCGTCACAGGAAAAACACCTCCGTTGGAAGCCTTAAGGACAAGTTGGAACATCTCCAGCTGATAAACAATTTCTCATATACTCACTCCACTGAAAGCCATCAAAAGCCAACTGGATTTTAACAAATGGTTATCAACACGGAGGCGTTTTTCCTGTGCCGCCGCGCCGCGTCGGCTGCGTCCCGACAAGCACTCCCACAAGGAGTGCTCACGTCACCGACAGGCGTGGAAAAACTCACGCATGCGCACGAGGGTTCAAGCATGTCTGACGTAAAAACATATGAATGAAATCCATATAGTTTTTGAAAAAAATAAAAAGGACCTATACTTTACGGACAGCCCTCGTATGTTGTTATTGTGTTTGTTTTATGTAAACATGCAAGAAGCCGAGCTGCAATCGCTTCCTGTTCATGTCGTTCTGGGGGAAAGTGAAGATTTTGCTCTTTAACGTCCTGATTATTGTCCTTTACAACACTGTTTGTCCTCTTTGTCCCAAAGTGTTGTACACTCAACAAAAATATAAACGCAACACTTTTGGTTTTGCTCCCATTTTGTATGAGATGAACTCAAAGATCTAAAACTTTTTCCACATACACGATTGTTGTGAAAGTGTCGTGACACGGACCCACAACAGGGGGCGTAAATGAACAGACAATGGATAAGCCAAAAAGTAACAATTTAATGTTGTGAATCACACAACGAGGTACAGACAATAACAATACAGTGACTGTCAATCATACACCAGGTGACGTGTGGGCAGGCTCGACGATAGAAGACGCCTGGCGAGAGAAAAGCCGGATCCACACAGCTTCCACCACCAACGGAGCTGAAGAACACCGGAGCCGCCAAGCCCTGCGCCCCAGGTGGCCGCTGTCTTCAGCAGTCAGACCCGGTACTGCTGGCAGAGAACAGAGACAGTCCAGATGAGTGTGAGGTCGCACACTCAGTAATCCCACAGTCTGTATTCAGTAAAGGAGGGAGAACCTCCACCTCCAATCACACACTCGTGCAGCTCCTGTCTAACCACTTATCTGATTGGAGTGTGAAGCGAAGCCGTCGCTGATCACACCAAACGCCAATCCCACAGATAAGGCAAACACCACAGGATAACGGCTGCAAAAGAAGTTCACATTATTACTCAACGTTTTGAGTCAGCAGAGAAAATTACCTGATTGGTAGTTGATTTCTCGGCGGGGAGGTGGAGTTGCAGTCCGGCCTTTATGGTGTTGGTGATGAGTAGTGGATGAGTGACAGCTGGTACGGATGATGAGTGACAGCTGTCACTCCTGGTCGCTCCGACGCCCTCTCGTGCTTGAAGCCCGCACTTCAAGCAGGGCGCCATCTTGTGGTGGTGGGCCAGCAGTACCTCCTCTTCAGCGGCCCACACAACACACAATATCACCATTTCCCTCAAATATTGTTCACAAACCAGTCTAAATCTGTGATAGTGAGCACTTCTCCTTTGCTGAGATAATCCATCCCACCTCACAGGTGTGCCATATCAAGATGCTGATTAGACACCATGATTAGTGCACAGGTGTGCCTTAGACTGCCCACAATAAAAGGCCACTCTGAAAGGTGCAGTTTTATCACACAGCACAATGCCACAGATGTCGCAAGATTTGAGGGAGCGTGCAGTTGGCATGCTGACAGCAGGAATGTCAACCAGAGCTGTTGCTTGTGTATTGAATGTTCATTTCTCTACCATAAGCTGTCTCCAAAGGCGTTTCAGAGAATTTGGCAGTACATCCAACCAGCCTCACAACCGCAGACCACATGTAACCACACCAACCCAGGACCTCCACATCCAGCATGTTCACCTCCAAGATCGTCTGAGACCAGCCACTCGGACAGCTGCTGAAACAATCGGTTTGCATAACAAAAGAATTTCTGCACAAACTGTCAGAAACTGTCTCAGGGAAGCTCCTCTGCATGCTCGTCGTCCTCATCGGGGTCTCGACCTGACTCCAGTTCGTCGTCGTAACCGACTTGAGTGGGCAAATGCTCACATTCGCTGGTGTTTGGCACGTTGGAGAGGTGTTCTCTTCACAGATGAATCCCGGTTCACACTGTCCAGGGCAGATGGCAGACAGCGTGTGTGGCGTCGTGTGGGTGAGCGGTTTTCTGATGTCAATGTTGTGGATCGAGTGGCCCATGGTGGCGGTGGGGTTATGGTATGGGCAGGCGTCTGTTATGGACGAAGAACACAGGTGCATTTTATTGATGGCATTTTGAATGCACAGAGATACCGTGACGAGATCCTGAGGCCCATTTTTGTGCCATACATCCAAGAACATCACCTCATGTTGCAGCAGGATAATGCACGGCCCCATGTTGCAAGGATCTGTACACAATTCTTGGAAGCTGAAAATGTCCCAGTTCTTGCATGGCCAGCATACTCACCGGACATGTCACCCATTGAGCATGTTTGGGATGCTCTGGACCGGCGTATACGACAGCGTGTACCAGTTCCTGCCAATATCCAGCAACTTCGCACAGCCATTGAAGAGGAGTGGACCAACATTCCACAGGCCACAATTGACAACCTGATCAACTCTATGTGAAGGAGATGTGTTGCACTGCATGAGTCACACCAGATACTGACTGGTATCCCCCCCAATAAAACAAAACTGCACCTTTCAGAGTGGCCTTTTATTGTGGACAGTCTAAGGCACACCTGTGCACTAATCATGGTGTCTAATCAGCATCCTGATATGGCACACCTGTGAGGTGGGATGGATTATCTCAGCAAAGAAGAAGTGCTCACTATCACAGATTTAGACTGGTTTGTGAACAATATTTGAGGGAAATGGTGATATTGTGTATCTGGAAAAAGTTTTAGATCTTTGAGTTCATCTCATACAAAATGGGAGCAAAACCAAAAGTGTTGCGTTTATATTTTTGTTGAGTATATATATATATATATATATATATATATATATATATATATAAAATGTCTGAAATACGGTTTGCCTTCATTAAATTCCATGCAGTTTAAAGGTAGCAGACATGGAATATTTGGAATATTTGTTTTGCAAGTTTTCAGGGTCTCATGCAACAGTCTCTTATTAACATGATGAAAAGCATAAAAAGCATAAAAATTACATTTTGGTTGCATAATGTTCATTTGCAATTGTCATGTGGATTCTCTATGTTGTTTAGATGACAGCGACTCTCTGGTGCACAAAGGATTATGGGATATCTCAATAGGGCGAATGGCAAGATGTTCAATATCCTGATATTTATTCCTACATCATAGACACACCAGGTATTTTTGTATTTTATATCATTTAAGTCGCGTATGCATTGTGAATTGCTGCAGGAAGGGTCAGCTGATGATTGTTTTTCCCAAAGTAACGTATGATCGATGTGACGCGTAGTCCTCTTGGTGTGTCATGATGCATTTTAATTTTCTTTCTGGCTTTGTTGGTACAACCCACTGCCTCGCATTGCCGAGGCATTAAAAAACAAAACAGTGGTAAAAATTAAAAACTCGCATCAACTTCATTGTCCGCTACTGATTGTTTACACACCAGCTGGCGTTGCTAAGACCTCAGACAGAGTGCCCATATGTGCGACCGAGTCAATAGTTATTCTTTAATTTAAAGTCCGTTTGGAGTTTCACTGTTTTGAGTTGGCCTTATTAATTTATTGTCAAGACGAATTGGGTACCATTGGTCCTTGACTTGGGGTGGGAACAACTAATGATTTTTTTAGTCATCCCAACCCCAGTTTAAACAAGACCACAACACAATATTGGAATTTCCTGGTTCATCATGGACACCCTCCTCTAAGATTTTCCAGTGTGTGGAAAGGATTAATATGCGTGAAATTGTGAGCGAGATTTCAAATCTGACATTTACGTGTTGGCAACTGTCTGAAGCCTCGGCCAAAACAAACTGAATCTTCACCTCAAAGAGTCTGTTGAGACATCAGTGAACCTGAAGCACAAGGAACTTCAGTTTCAGTGAAACAAAAGGGAGCTAAAAAAGAGGTAAGAGGGGAAACGAAAGTGTCACTTTGTGTGTTTCTGAGATTAAATCTTGCATTTAAAAGTATGTTGGCGAAAAACAAGCGATTTGTGAGGGAGAATTTCCATGTGGCTGAAAATAAATGCTGCGTTCACGTGTTGTCCTGACAGACTGAAGACATTAAACCTCAGAGTCAAAGCAAGTGACACAGAAGGAGGGAAAGGGAGGGAGGAGAGAGTAGGGAGGGTTGAGAGAGTGGGACAGAGAAGTCTGGAGAAAGGGGAAGTCTTCATGAAAAAGGGAGGGAAGAAATAAGTGGAGAGGAAAAAAACAGGTTCCATGTGAGTATTTGACGCAGAATTATGAAGCGAGACAGAATAGCCGGTAAGTTGTTCCCCAGCTTGTGTGATACTTTAACACTGAGACCTTATTTATGTCTCCTTGTTCAACTTTATAGGCAGAAGCTTCTTTGCTTTCCACGGCCACTTTAGGTGCACAGCAGCTGTTTAGAGACGTCTTTCCGTCTACATGTTCCCTTTCTGTCTGATGTGTTTTTCTTCTTTTCGTGTCACTCACTGAGTGGGCGACCACAGCTAAGCTCACTGGAAAGCGCACGCAGGGTTTTGAAGCTGGCGTTTGGAGTGCGACTGCCAGTTAAACTTGTATGATGAGCTGTCAGAGACACTTTCTCAGAATAGCGATGCATAAGGTCGCGGTCATCTGCAGGCTTCAGTGGAATACATCAGTCGCTGGAGAGAGCGGAATCTTCTCAGTGTGATCGCACATGGAGTTTATGTTGGTGATATTCAGTTGTCAGGTTAACTGGGATTGATGCAGATAGTTTATTTTAAGTTGCATGAGCAGAGCTCACATCAGTTAATCCAGCTACATATTGCTCAGTGACTGAGCGGAGACTATATGTATGGGACAAACCCTGAGTCACGCCACCCGCAAGTTTTTTAAACTTGAGTTTGATGCTCATAACGGGATGGTTCCAAATGTCCCTATGTTGGCAGTGCCTGACTTCGCCTACTGTCGGGCCAACCTGTAAGACTACCATGACCTGGCAGACATGAAGCCCGAGCAGGCCCCATCTCATAGTTACCAAACAAGCTAAGGCTAACAGACTGACCTTGGTTCAGGTGCTTGATTAACATATTTTTGTGGTTTGGGCAGTGATTTTCATCACAGGTGGCTTGGGTGCGGCTCTTAAAAGTTATGACAAGCATATGGCCTCAGTAAGTGTGGTGCAATCAATGGAGTTAACGTCACTAAGCTTTCAATACCTGAACAGTGCTGATGATGCTAACATGCAAACTGGTATAATACTAAAATTTTACTCACAGAAATACTGGAGCACCAACTTCTGAGATGATCTTTAAGTACAGTAACACAGCACAGCAAACCATATTATTATCTCAGAAGTAATAACATGCACCATAATGCACCTGAGTCCACAGAAACTAGCAGCTACAGCTAGCAGCATCTTTTAGCTGGGCCCTGGACCCACCGGCTTGCACTAGCTGTCACGCAAAGCGACAAAATTAGCTATATAGACCAAAACCAGCTTTTATGTCCAGCTGAAAATATGTTTATTTCTGCTGCAAAGTTGGGGATTTTAACATGGGGGTCTATGAGAAGTGACTTTCATTTGGAACCAGCTTAAAGGCCCATTCAGGCTCTCAGAACTGCAGGTTTTTTGGCACTTCAGTGTTGGCTTCAGTACTGAAGAGACTGAAGGGCCATTTAAAGCTTTTATAAATAAATATTACAGTTTAATATACCAGCCAACAAGTATTTTCTATGTAAATATTTAGTGGTTTAATTGTGTTCTGTGTAGACAATGAAGCGACACTTATTCTGTGTGGGTTTTAATCCAAGCCTTTCTATTCTTTTTTTTTTACATAATTTTACATGTGCATATTTAGTGCATGGAAGCCCCACACCATTTATTGTTCATAATGAGACAGTAGTTCTCATCGCATAGCTCTATGCTTTCATGATGGAGGAAACTAGACCAAGAATGTAGTCAAGACTACAATAAACATACACATGGAGAGCTGTTTGACTTGTTTAAGTGCTCCAACTGGCATTCCTTCTGCTGGTTGAGAGAAGCGGCCATGGAAGGAAAGCCCATGTTGTACCCTGTGAAGAGCATTTATATCACATTTTAGGGTCATGTTATTCCTCTGCTTTGGAAGAATCTTGGCATGTGTTATCCTGTCAGTGCAGTGAGTGAAAAGATACATACTGTAGGTAGTCCAACCTCACAGTTTAACACTATAACTCCCAATCAATAAATATTATTATCTTGTAACTCGCCAAATAAAATGGTCACATAATGAGGACAAACATATTCACAGATTTTGAACTTTTAAGAACCAGATCAATCCAAAAAGCAGGATTGTTTTTCTATTTTATATCACATAAAACAAAGTTGGAATAAGTTGAATAATATACTGCTAGGTACTGCAGTCAGTTTTACAGTACCATCCTGTTTGTATTTGTTAATGATTGATGTAAATGAATAAACCAATGCAACAGTGATCTAAGATGATGACGAGTGGTTTCCATCCACGACCAAAGGTAGTTCTGTACTGTGTTGATTCAGTGAGACATGGCACCAGTCCAGGCTCCCAGGCAAGATGTAGTCAATAATTTGGAAAGGTTCATGCATCATCCTCAATTGTGTTGACTCTTTTAAACACTAAGTAAACAGATTTTAGTGTGTTGTTTGTCAAATAGCACTAAATACAACATCCTGGCCAGTATTTCTTTAATCTGCACTGAAAAAATAAACCAAATTGATCTCTGATTGGGATAATAAGGTCAATGACCTCATGTATCCATGAAGCAGACATACTGCAAATTAATTTTTATGACCACTTGGTGGTAGTGTTGCAATGTCATTTGTCATCTTCATGTGTGAAATGTTCCGTGTGGGCGATTCATAATATGCAGACGGAGATATTTTAAATTTAGCAAAAGCTGACTTCAGTGAGACGAGAACAGCTAAGCAGAGGCAAGAAAACACACGTTTCTCAATAGCAGAAGTGTTGGGCTGAGGTACTTCCTGCTTTTGGAGCTGTGCTGCATCGTTCAGTTTGGCCTGTTGTCGTGAATAATAGCACAAAAGCCCAACCCTGATCCTTTAGGACTCTGTTTATATAATGATAACAGCTGGTGCTGAGATGAACGTGTCAGCATCCTGCGTCTGCGACACCTTCATCTTGCCTCTGAGTGGCTCTTACATTTCCCATCCTGTGCAGGATTAAGATGATCCATTCATCGTGTCATTTGTGGGGAGGTGATGGTCTAGTGGTTAAGGTGTTGGGCTTGAGACCAGAAGATCCTCGTTTCCTATCCCAGCCTGACTGGAAAATCACTAAGGGCCTTTGGGCAAGGTCCTTAATCCCCTAGTTGCTACCGGTGTGTAGTGAGCACCTTATATGGCTGCACCCTCACAATGGGGTGAATGTGAGGCTTTATTGTAAAGCGCTTTGAGCTTCTGATGCAGATGGAAAAGTTCTATATAAATGCAGTCCATTTATTTGTCTTTACTGTCACATGTGGTGGCCACATTCTGTGAGGGAGAGTAAGTGACATAGTCATTTTATAAAAACTAATACAAAGAATGACTTCAGTCTGGAAATGAGAGAGAAATTATGTACTGCCTCGACAACAGAAATGACAAACGTGAAATCAAAGTGGTGTATGCTGAAATTATACTAATCGTAGTGGTTATTTATTATGTTACACAAACTGATAACAACAAAAGTGATAGTTACAGCTGAGCATAATCAAACATGGCACAGGTTACCAGGAGGTGGTTGCGTGATGCCTGTTGGCCAGGTCAGGAGGGTGTCAAGTATATGACACGATATGCAACTAGAGCGGGGTTGGTGTATTAGATAGAAGAGAAGCAGTAAGTGCTGTACAGGCTCAGGAGCCTAACCTCTGATACGTAGTGTGAAGCAGATGAGAGTCTATGACTATCCCAGGATGAGATGCCAATCCATCTCAGGTTACTTTCCCAGTCAATGACCTCATTTACTCATGGGGAGGTGATGGTCTAGTGATTAAGCGTTGGGCTTCAGACCAGAGGATCCTAGGTTCAAAACCTAGCCAGACTGGAAAATCACTAAGGGCTCTTGGGCAAGGTCCTTAATCCCCTAGTTGCTCCCGGTGTGTAGTGAGCGCCTTGCATGGCAGCACCCTGACATCAGTGTATGAGTGTGTTTGTGTGAATGGGTGAATGTGAGGCATAATTGTAAAGCGCTTTGAGCGTCCTGATGCAGATGAAAAGCACTATATAAATGCGGTCCATTTACTCACTTACAGCTGGGTGGATTGGGACAGAGCAGATTAAGTGTCTTGTCTAAGGACACATACAGGTATCATGGCCCACGTCTCCAACTCCTATCCAACCGAGATGTCTGCTCTGAAGAAAAGTGTTTGTGTTATTACTGTATGTGTTCTATGATCGTCACATCGCTTGTTGTATTGATTTTAAACAGCTGAGCCAATCGCAGTGGTGCGCAACAAAAATAATTTTCCCAGAAAGTAAATTGTGTGTTTCCAAGCAACAAACAGCATGGTAGATGTGGTTATACAGCCTCACTTTACAAGTGTCCTTAAAGAGCTAAGCCCTGTCCCACTGGGGAGAGGATTAATTGCACATGAATTGAGTATACAAAGTACGGGTGTTCGTGATCGTCTGCAACAAAAATGGCCCAAAATGACAAATGTCCCAGTATGAATTATGGATATATTAATAATGTATAGTTAATATATGAAGAACAATCACGATTATATAACGCATGTAGTGAGGAAACGGATCCGACGCATTGCGATTATCACGGCAGTATTATGGTGTATTATGAATCGTGCACGTGTTGCGCATGCATGGCATCTGCATTGTGGTCATAAATGAAGCACACTCGGGCTGTCGGCATCACTACTCACACCAACAATACAGCCTCTGGAGCATTTGCTGGACTTGGACAAGTTGATTGGAGTAAAGAAGCAGTGAACAAGGCGAGATCACATCAGAACGCAGCTCGTCTGAAGGATTATAACAAGTTAAATCTGTTATAAACACAGAAATAAATACTGTAACAGCTGCAGACAAGAAGGAAAAAACATGCAACTGTTTTATCAAGCCTTGACAATGTAAACAAGTCAAATAATTACCTTTTTAGACGGCTCAAAATGCTTTCTGCAGCTGGAGCCGTTTGCCCGTGCGAACGGCTCCAGCTGCAGCTTCCTCTGTAACTCAGGAGGTGATTAGAGCCGATTTCAACAGGCAATTTGCAGAATAAAATGATTAATCCGCCACGAATTATTTTATATAGGCAGCGTCCAGCACAGAGCGTGTGGCAGCCGGTAGAACAAAGAACGGCATCCAGCTGTGAACACAGTGCATCTGATTTGCATCCACCGCAAATCAGATGCAAAGCAGGCGTAATAAAAACGCTTTATTCGTGGCCACTCTGTATGCAGTCGCTACAACTTATTTTAGTCCGTGATGTGAATATGATGGACACGCAAAATATCCGTTTTACACACTGCCCCAGTCCGCTGCCAAGCCGCAGATCCCTGTCAGTTGCGGATATCAGCAGATGACAGCGAATATACAGCACATAGATTGAGTATGTATATGTATGTATTGTGTATGTATGGACTATGTAAGGCGGATGTCATCCGCAGCCAAAATTTTGTGCAGCTCAGAAATCCTGGTAACTGAAAAACGTGCCTCTGTGGATAATTGCGGACATGTGCGGGTGTCAGCCGACTCATACAAGCATGTTTCACGCATGTTGCGGATGTTAAGCGAATATGGGCCAATTTTGTGCGCAATCCATACTCAAATCCTCCTAAACGCCAGTGGGACAGGGCCCTAAGGTCCAGGCTTCATCTATCTCATGAGGAAGCTCACTGGTAGCAGTGTTGTTTGATTCTTCAGTCTTTCTAATTTCAACGTCTCACCAGCTTTACCTCGATCCTCTACATCTTCACATCAGCTGCTCTCAAGCCCACATAGCTTGTCAGTCTGGTTGCTGCTGTTCATGCCCCGTCACTCCCCCACTTCACAAAACCAAGTCTCCACCACACCGAACAATTATTTCGAGCCAAATCCCTTGCCCAAATTTCACTTCATCAGGTCTCCACACCAGTACCACTTTTTCCCCATCTCTTTCCTGTCTGTTCCATCTCACTGTTTTTTTCTGCTGAGTGTTCTTGTATCTGTGTCCATTTCCTGATAAAACCTCAAAAAACAAACTTGTTGAAAGATTCACTTATCTCGGCCTTCAGCCTGCGAATGAGAGACACCTGGGAAGACCTTGTTCACATCTGTGGTGTCTGTATTCCCCTTCTTGTGATTTTGTACTTGCTGTTCTCCAGCAATCTCTAGTGAATTCTCCTCTGTGTTATTGTTTCCTGTTGCTCTTATTTTGTTACCTGCTGTGTATTTCCTTTGGCTTTACTTCCTGTCAGTTGGGCTTCCAGTTTCATGAACACTCTTACATCCTTGTTAATGGAATCATGTACTATATAGCCATCCAGAGCCCTTCACTCCAGTGCCAGATTGTCTTGGTCTCATGTCTGCTTACTTGGGTTCTTCTCCTGTGTTTGATGTCCACTTGCCAACCCTTACTGCTAATAGTGTGTTATGGTTATGGGTTCAGGTGGAGCCGAACCAAACAGGCAATGGACCCAAACACTGGGAACAATGACAAGAACAGGAATGAACAAAACAAAATTTATTCACAATAAATGTGCAAAAGAAGTAAATAACTGGATGAGGGAGCCTGGAGAGTGAAGACAGGACCCGCACCTGGCGGTGAAAGCTGGGAGCTGCAGTGCAAACGGAACCAGGCTTGAGGAGTAGGAACTGGTTGGAATCCGTGAAGTAGGAACTGGTTGGAATCCAGGACAGGGACCGGAGCCAGGTGGCCGCAAACAGAGCCGAGGACGGAGGTATGTTCTGAGGAGACAAGGAGACAAGGGTGAGTGATTGCACTCATAACACAGGAGGCACAACATGGAAGCCAGCAGATGTCGTGGCATGGAGACCAGCACAGGAAGGCATCTGGAAACACCAATGCTGAGGAAGTCTCTCTGAAATCTCTCAGTAGGTTCTGTTATCAGGCTGGTATCTGGTCTCAAGCTGATCTCAGATTCTGGCACTGATGAGCTGAAAGCCGGGGTTTAAGTACACCGCTGATCATCAAAGACAGTTGAGTCACAGGTGCGAGGAGCAGATGAATCTCAGGTGCGAGAATGGCACCTCAGCTCTACTTGCGCGCCACCTGGAGGGGAAACAGATGAACAATACACAAAAAGGACAGACAGGGCAAGGGAACTAGGCAGCCAGGACATAAGTTTCAACTGTTGCTTCCTGATTTCTCAACCCGGTATGTTTGATTGCTGTGTACGGACCCTTTATTTGTTGCATTAGGCGTAAAACTTGTGCCAACTACCCAAGCGGATCTGGCTGTATCCACTGTGGCGACCCCGAACAAGGTATCTGTTTCTGTGAAGGCTCTCAGTTGTCCAGGTGGTTTCCATAGTAGAGAAGCTTGAATCTTCGACTGGACTGGGTTGCTTGACACGAGGACATTTCGCTTCCAATCGCAGAAGCTTCCTCAGCTAAAATTCTTGCTCTGGTAGTCTGACTTCTGTCTTGACTCTTGTAGAGAAGAATGACAGAAGCCACAAAAGCTGGAGTTTTAAACTTAACCAGACCCCTCCTACCAAGAGGCAGACTGCTATAGGCTAGTGACTAAGTGCAGAAGTCCCAAAGAACAAAGAGACCAGACAGACAGGAGACAGAGCCAAGAAGAAGAGGAGTGTCTCTCCCTTATTTATCAGGAGTAGGGGAAAAACTACAGAGGATCTTCAGATAGTACAAAATCCCAGTTTACGTTAAACCTGTTAACACCTTGAGACAGAAATTAGTTCACCCTAAGGACAGGATCCCAGTCTGCAGTTCATCTCCACCTTAAAGACACTAACCACACGTTCGAGGACAAGGAAGTTAAAATCTTAGCCAGAGAAAGGAAATGGTTTGAGAGAGGAGTGAAGGACGCATTGTATGTGAAACAGTTGAAACCCAGCCTTAACCGGGGAGGGGGTCTGAGACACGCTTTATCCCCTGTTTACAATGGGGTACTCAGGTCAAAGCAGTTTCAGTTGTTTGTTCATGGTAATGAGTCATTCACGTCATCAGGAGAGTTGACAGGAGAGGCGTCAGTCCCATCGTTAGGAGGGACAGCTGCCCTGTCATTAGGAGGGTGCTAACTAAAGCACAATAGGTGCTAATTAGAGCAATTGTTTAGTCACTAGCCAATAGCAGTCTGCCTCTTGGTAGGAGGGGTCTGGTTAGGTTTAAAACTCCAGCTTTTGTGGCTTCGGTTAGTCTTCTCTACAAGAGTCAAGACAGAAGTCAGACTACCAGAGCAAGAATTTTAGCTGAGGAAGCTTCTGTGATTTGAAGCGAAACGTCCTCACGTCAAGCAACCCAGTCCAGTCGAAGATTCAAGCTTCTCTACTACCGAACAAGCTAAATGGTAAATGGACTGCATTTATATAGCGCATTCTGTCTGCATCAGATGCTCAAAGCACTTTACAGTAATAATGCCATGCTCATGCTCCACTAAAGCATTTACTCAAAAATAAATAGATAAATAAAATAAAAAATCTCAAGGACCTAAATGACATGGTGAGATGCTGAAGAGCTTCGCTTGTCATGTCCGCGACATATGCATATTAGGGTCCAAGATCACCGGGTGCAACGATTTTACACATATCTGTTTGGAGTTGTCCATTGTAAATAAGCTACAGAAGAAAACTCCACGTAGAAATCCTAAATTAATCTACAGATCAGCACAGCCTGCATCACTGACATTCCTGCTTTAGTCACATAAATATTTTAGTTTTGATCTCTATTTAAAATTTAAGTGCATTTGCTGACTAGACTTTCATTAAAATGTTTATTTACTTTTTCCAGCATCCTGTAATTGATGCATGTTTACAGCAAGTACTTAGTTTGCAATTTGTTGACTCACTTATGACTTCATTTGAAACATATCTGCATCACAGACGTGCTTCTGAGTGGCCCTGTTTGTCCACTTCACTTTACTCTGACTTCTTTAAATGAAGCTCCAACAAATGTAGCTGTCTCTTCCACCTCTTGTGCCAATCACCACAACTTGTCACAATGCTGCCTGTGGTAATCTTTATAGCGGCATGAAATTGGGGACAATAGTATCTCTTGCGCTCCATGAACCTTTTCCTCTTTTTTTTTGAAGCCAGGTTGAAGGTTTTTGGAAGCGCAAAATGTGTCTGTGTGCTCTCATCCCCTGTTGTCCACACTGTGACGCTTTAGGCATTTTCTTACTACTAGGGACCACGGGCAGAAAGACGTTAAGGTCTATGGTGATCTGACAAGTGACCCCAGTGACCTTGAGCTTCATACAAATGATTGACCTGTAGCTGCCCTTCATGGCTAATTATGGCATCTACCTACATACAGTACCCTCCAAAAGTAGTGGGCCCCTTGATATTTCACACATTTTCATTTGTTTATGCCATTTCAAATACAAAAAGTAAATCAGGCTTCTCAAAATAAAAATTTCTAAAATTATCTTCCTTAAACTCAAACTCAAAGTAAATCTCTACACCTCAATATAAATTAATAAAAAATATAAAAGCCAAGATGATGGGTTGCATAAGTAATGGGCCTCTTTGGTATAATACCAGTAAATAATCATATTTATTGCCAGTTTTCTTCATACATGTAAGGGGATGGATACATGAGCATTTTCAAGTCACTGAATATGTATTGGACTTTATTTACATCAATTATGATGAAATACAAACAGTATGGCACTATATGGTAAATCTGTGTGGAATAGACTGTTCTCAAAATCTGAGTGATTGTGCAAGTAAGAAAAGAGTGAGGAAAGCCACCAAGACACCCAGACAACCCAGAAGAAGTTATAGACTTCTGTGGTTGTGATTGTGATTGTGAAATTGTGCATATTGCATATTTTGCAGAAAGTTCAGCTACAGTTTGCCAGAAGGTACATCTGTGATGCAAGCCTAGATTTAATGTTTTGGTGAAAGAAAATCCTTCTCTGCTCCACTTTATCATGAAGCTGTATAACTGGTGATATAAAATGCAAACATGCATTGCGCACTGAATGGTGCCCCCTAAAAATTGGTCCTCCCTGCCTTCACTGTGCATATGTCATTTTGGAGCGTCAGTAGCGATTCACTGATTATCACGTCGTTTCTGCTCAAAACTGACTTTAGAATGATTTAAGAGGTTTTACTTTGTCATCTGATGATTACTTTGGGTGTAGCAAGTCAGACTCAGATGTGCTGCTGTGGCACGCTGATCGCTCCCCTGTCTTTTATTGTGAAATAATGCTGAATTTATGTGGAAATGATTGTTGAACTAAAGCTTCAGATATCTAACGCTGAGATAGATGATGACCGGAGTGCAGTTTTCAGCAGAAGCTCAGTGAAAATCAGTGCTGCTGACGCTCCATAATGACACATGCGCAATGAAAGCGGGGGGGGGGGGGGGGGATTTTAAGTGGGGACCGTTCGGTCAGAGACACCGGTACAGTGGATATGAAGTCTATGTCTGGATCATGGTCTGAGCATTGCCATGTTGACAGGAGTGACACAATGACCTCACTGATGCATAAAGGTTTGGCACATGGATGGCTCAGTATGTTTGACAAATGAAGCCTGAACTGCTGAAAGTGCTAAAGCTGTTAGCATACAACATTTAATCTGACAACAATTTATGAATTTTTTTTTCACCCCCCGTGCAGTTGTCATGGAGGAGGAAACTGTCTGTACAGACCAAAACCATTTTTGTACCAGCCTGTAAACATGTTATTTCTGCTCTAAAGTTGGACATTTTAACATGGACTCCTACGAGAATGTGCTTTGCTTTGGAGCCTGCTTCAAACGGCCAGTCAAGGAATTGCAACTTCATGCACTTCTGTGAGGGCCTCCCCTGACACCATCGAAGTTTACCACTTGTCTATGTCCAACTTCCTTTGACCTTTGACCCTAATCATCTTGACCTTTGTCAAAACAAAGCCTTTCCGGGTAATTCTGCGGTTGACCGTAATTCATGTGTCAAGTTTAGTGGATACTGGCCAAAGGACCTGGGAGGAGTAAGGGAACAAACAGACAGATAAACGTTTCTCAGATTATAGTACGATGTGGATACTCGGGTGACACACACAGGCCACATCCATTCACCTTGAAAACACATGTACATAAAGAAAATCATGAAAAACACCCAGCTCGCCATGTTCCATAAAAGAATTATACAGGATATCCTCTATGAGAGAATGCCCGGTTATTCTCCTCCTGCTGCTCTGCCAACATCTCACCTCGTATTGTTTTTGAGATTAGTATTTAGTAACGATAAGAGGGCTCTGAAAACACCCAGCACAGGGAGTACAGGAAACTGATGGAAGCCCCACCTTTAGTCCTCCTGATGGAGTGTTTCTGACAAGTGTCATTACTCAGCATGACTGAAACAACAGGCCAAATCAGGGACGGTGCACTCCTCGGTCAAATCCCCTGAACTGGTAACAATTGTCAATGAGTGAGCCAGTTTGTAAAGATGATAACTCAAAAACAATAAATGCTATCATCTTGTAATTGACCTTATTATATGGCTGTGACACTACGCGCGCTCTGACTAGTTTATTTCCGGTCTGATATTTTCCTTAGGGATAAATAAGTTCTTTCTTATTCTCTTATTCTTATTCACCTCCTGTGTATTTATTAGCTTTAGTGTATGATAACATACAGGAAACCAAATGCAAATGTGAGCATCTTCACATTGACATAGCTAGTGCAGTGCCCGTAGGAAGTTTGTATTCCTAAAGAAAATTGGGAGCTTAAGTAGATTTTTCATGGATGGTCGTATGAGGCTGTGTTTGAAGGTAGAATGTAGAAAGAGCTGTACTTATATTATTATTTGAATATAGTATTTCATATTGTTTTAAAAAATCAGTTTTATTATCAATTATATCAGAATAAAAGGATTCCTATTAAAAAGGTTATTGGAAAGAGACACAGAGAAAATTAAACAGAACATTTAGAATATTTGAACAGTGTTGCCACAGTTACTTTGAAAAAGTAATCCAATTACTGATTACTCCTTGAAAAAGTAATTTAGTTACTTTACTGATTACTCAATTGTAAAAGTAACTAAGTTAGATTACTAGTTACTTTTTTAGCTACTTTCCCCAGCTGCCGACAACAACCCTCTGCCACCTCAACATGACAGTGATACTTGTTTTGCCAAAACTCACTTTATAGTCACCCTTTCTTGACTTCAGTGAAAGTAAAATAAAGACCTCTTTCTTGACCTCATATTTAACTGTTGACAGCACTGTAACAGTAAAACTTGCAATTTCTAACCTACATTGTTTTTAACATTTTTCTAACATTTAAATTCTCTCTAAACATTTTACTTGTCGAAATTATTATTATTATAAGTAGTATTAGTAGTTGTAAAAAAAAGGCTTCAAAACTGGACCTTTAATCTAGGGGTGTTGTGGGGGGGGCACATCCTTGCCCCACGCCCCCATTCCATCTGGATTCGCCCCTGCTTTGGTGTTTGAGCACAAAGAATGGATAACATTTATTGATGCAGAAAACATGACCAGATTTACAGGTCAAAAAGTTTTATTGCGTTTTCACATCATGTGGTCCTCAGAAAGACAGTTTAGGTGCATTTGAGTGGAAAATAGTGTTAGTTGTTGACACGTCGCGGAGGATCAGCTGTTTTTAGCGAGCAGATACCAAGCGGCTCACCTCAGAATTCTAAATAAAGGAGAAAAAAGCATAAAAATGTCTTTGTAAAGCTCAGTGTAGGTGTGCTGTTGTCACCGCGCTTTAAGAGGTGAGGACGAGCTGCTGCAGAAAACCGTGGATGGAAAGCTCACAGCTCGCTTAAAGTGGGCGGTTCAGTCGAACCCCGACCTCCTGCCCACGGATCAAGTTTAATGCTGCTATCGACCCACAATGCAAAAAATAATAGTAACGCACACTGACTTGGAGAAGTATCTTTAATCTGATTACTGATTTGGAAAGATTAACGCGTTAGATTACTTGTTACTAAAAAAAAGTGGTCAGATTAGAGTGATTAGTGATTACAGCATCACTGTATTTGAAACAGTACTCCACCTCCTGAACACACTGTGTATGAATGTGATCTCAAAGGATTCAAGGATTCAAAAGAATTTTATTGTCATATGCACAGAAGAACATGTTCCCTGCACAATGAAATGTGTCTACTGCATTTAACCCATCCTAATTGCCAGTAGGAGCAGAAGTCGCCATTAGGTGCCCGGGGACCAGCTCCAGATGTACATCCCTGCCTTGGTCAACAGCAGGGCTGAGCAAACCAAGACCGACCCATAACAAACGACACACACATAACACACAACACACATAGGCCGGCCTGGTACATAAACATATAAAAAAGCACACACAAGGTAAGGAAGAGAAAAAACCCTCAAGGTTGCTGCCTTCGAGAAGCCACAACAATGAGGAAAAAACTCTTATCAGCACAGAGAACAGTAAACACACAGACAAACAAGAACACAGGACGACAGCCAAGATCTGAAAGTCCAGTTTATCAGAACACTCCGGTAGCAGCCCTTTTTGGCGCTAAACAACGGCCATGACTGAATCCTGGAAGGGAGGGGGGTTCAGCTCTGAGCAGTCACTGTTCACAGTCAACGTCAGAGCTGGAGAAGCTGAGGGAGGGGGAGACCGGGGAAGCGAGGCTTGAGTGTTTAATCTTCTTGGAGATTTTTTATCGCAGCGGCCTTGAAGTGCAGCTGTCTTGGGGAAGCCAAATGAATGTCTGATTAGCAGACGCCTGAAAGATTCCACAGTTCTGAGAACAAAGGGGCTCTCAATGCATCTGAATGTAGAAAGGATGTGGTCATTACTGATGGTCAAGGCAGTTTTCCAGCGCTGCAATCCTCCCAGAGATGGTTTCCAACGTGCGGTTAACACCCGCCGACTGAGCAGTCACTGTCCTTCCAATCGAATCAATCAAGTGGGGCAATCTGGACGGCCCAATCAAAACAGCCTCCACTTTTTTAATTTTCCAGTAAACCAGTGCTATGCCCGCGCCACACAGCAGAAAGCCGGTCACTCCCAAGCCAAATAGATACACATCTTCGATGTCCTCTACAGACAGCGTGTAAAGGCACATGACCTGCCATCTCCTCCATGAGTCCATCACGTAGCCCATCACATGCATCCCGGCAGGACAGGTCGGGTCCTCCGCCCCCGAATGTCTTGTACCCGAATGTCTTGTAGAAAAAAAATAGTGTCAATTGCGTTCAGAGACCACTTTAACAAATCCATTTTTGTCGCTTTTCAGAAGAGCAAAAACTGGAGCCTCACAGACAACACGCCACAGAAGCAGGAAAGATAAGGAGGGAGGGAGAGAAGAGAAAATGTGTCTGTCTCGGCCGAGTGCAAGCTGGCAAAAAAAAAAAAACTCACAGCAAATATAACAATTTATTCAGCTTATGTACTTACTGAAATACTGTACAAATTGTGGGGAAAATATAACATTGTATTCAGTTTATGTACTTGCTGAAATGTACAAATAGTGAGAAATTTGTTGAGGTTAGCAAAAAAAAAAAAGGATTTTAGCTAACGACATTGTTGTCAAGTTAAACTCAGTCGCAAGGAACACTGATAGCATGCGCTTCATAGTAAAAGTATTTGCTGGGATGCTGGCATTAAACATTTTATTGTGAAATGTTGCGAGCAACATAAACTATCTGATGTTGTTTAACTTTGCTACCACTAACATCAGCGAGCCACACCATCTTGGAAGTACAAATGTTACAATGTTGATCTGACAAATAGAGAGATATGCGAACCACATACCCACACACAGACTCTTCTTGCGTTATCAATAGATATTAATTTCTCAACATAAATTGCTTTTGGGAAGACGCATGGCAAATCATTCTCTGTGCAGTCTGCTTTGAAACAGCTCAGACTGATCGGAACACAGAAACATTCTTCTTTAGTCGAGGACAGCATATGAAAGTACCTTTTGATATTCCATCAAACGTTTTGAAAAAGCCAGTTACTTTGATGATCTGGACAGTGATACAAGACATAGATACTTAGCTAAATTAGAGGCTGTAGGACTGGAGTCATGTTCATACAAGCATCCAGCAGATGTTTGGAAGGACAAACAGAAAACATGGGTAAAAGTGGAACATGGCAACTTATAATCCTGCTGATTTATTGAGAATCCTGATGGGTAGAGTTATAGTCTGTATTATTGCTCTGTTTGTATACCAGATCTCTGACTTAGATCTTCTTTTGGCTTCTCCAGTTTTGTTTGGGGTCTGGCATGGTTTCTTATGTTGATTTGAGCTCCTGGGACAAACATTGACACCTTTGAAGACATTATCTTAGGAATGTACAACAAAATCAACAGAAATAAGCATTTAGTTGTCTGTGGAGATTTCAATATAGATTTTTTAAACCCTCACAATCATCCACAAATTACCTCATTTATAAACACCTTGTACTGTTTAGGACTGTTTCCAACCATCATTCATCCTAGCAGAATAACTATGGACTCAACAACTCTCATTGACAATATTTTAACTAACGTTATATCCGGTAATCTTAGTGGGGGACTACTGGTCAGTGATATCAGTGATCACTTGCCAGTTTTCTCAGTATTTGCATTGGAGGGTTGTTGTAAGTATCGACGCAATATCAAATTCATGAGTAGAAAAGTAACACCTGAAACAATTGATAATTTAAGGGAGGATTTATCAAGTCAGAATTGGTCAGATGTTTTTGTTGATGATGTTGACAGGTCATATGATGCTTTCATTTCCATTTTTTCCAGTTTGTATAATAAACACTGTCCATTTGTTGACAAAATATATAGAAATCAATATAGCAACAAACCATGGATAACTAAGGGACTTCAGAGGGCATGTAAAAAGAAAAACGTACTATATAAACAATTCATAAAACTACGAACTAAGGAAGCTGAAAGTAAGTATAAAACATATAAGAATAAGTTAATCAATATCATGAGACTCAGTAAAAAAACATAATGAGTTACTTGTCAAAAATAGAAATAACATCAAAAACACATGGAACATATTAAATGAAATAATAAAAAGAATAGAGTAACTAGAGATTATCCTTCATTTTTTCAGAGTAACAACTACATCACGATTGATAATGACGAGTCTATTGCTGAACACTTTAATGAATACTTCGTTAATGTGGGTAAAAATCTTGCCAGTAAAATTGACTCATCAACTAATAACTTCTGGGTAAATAATTCAACGTTTAACAAATCTGTTTCAATGTTCATTGGTGGTACTCATGAAAGGGAAATACTTGATCTGGTTCATGGTTCAAAAAGTAAGAAATCGACTGATTTTAATAATTTGGATATGGCTTTATTAAAAAAAGTTATTGATTGTATAGTAAAACCGTTCAATTATATTTGCAATATGTCACTAAGTACTGGTAAATTTCCTTCTCAAATGAAAATAGCAAAGTAATTCCTCTGTTTAAAACTGGTGACAAACACACATTTTCTAATTATAGACCTATATCACTCCTGCCACAATTTTCCAAAATTTTGGAAAAAATATTTGCTAAAAGATTAAATGATTATTTACTGAAGCATAACATCATTTGTGAAGAACAATATGGATTCAGAAGGTCTCGAACTACATCACATGCTTTGATGGACTTTGTGGAAAGTATAGCAACTGCAATTGACAATAAACAATACACAATAGGTGTTTTTTTTTATTTACAGAAAGCGTTTGACACAATTAACCATGGAATACTATTAAGTAAACTGCAGAAATATGGAATCAGAGGTCTGGCATATGAATGGATAGCTAGTTATTTACAAGGCAGATTTCAGTATGTTCAATTCAATAATACAAATTCTGAACTCAGGGATGTCACATGTGGGGTGCCACAGGGCTCAGTGCTGGGTCCTTTGTTGTTCATAATCTATATAAATGATATAAGTTGGGTGTCGAGTTCATTGAGATGTGTCCTTTTTGCGGATGATACAACTGTGTTCTGTAGCGGTGAAAATCTTGAACAGCTTCTGGACATAGTGGAGAAAGAACTGGAAAAATTTAAGGTTTGGTTTGACGCTAATAAGTTGTCACTCAACCTTGGGAAAACTAAATGTATTATATTTGGAAATAAACAGGCACCCAAATGTAAAAATTTAACTATAAACAATAAGGAAATTGAGTTAGTAACAGAGAATAAATTTTTAGGTGTTATAATTGATAATAAACTTAGCTGGAAACCACATATAAATTATGTGAAATCAAAATTGTCAAAAACTATAGCCATTTTGTATAAAGCCAAAGACCTACTGCCGCAAGAAGGGTTACTTACTTTATATCATTCTCTGATGGTACCATATATGACATATTGTGTTGAGTCATGGGGAAACACTTACAAATCAAATATCAATCCAATATTCCTTTTGCAAAAACGAGCCATACGAATCATCTGCAATAAACAATATCGTGAACCAACTCATTCTCTATTCCAAAAAACTGCAAGGTCTGTCATCACATTCTTGTTTGCTTTTGCACAAAGTTAAATATTGAATCAATCAAGCAGATATCTGCAAATAGCATCTCAAAGTTGAATCACAATGGAACTCCAAAATTCTAAGGCATGTAGGAGTAACTGTGACTCTCCGTATTGAAATTATGGCATGGACCCAGCAAATTTCACCACAACTGTTTGTGCAGTCCATGATGCCTGGATGATCTAGTCATCAGTCATTAGGTCTTCAACCGATAAGCCTACATTTGCACCAATTGAGCTCTGTGGCGTACAATTTATGTCCAATAGCCAAAGTGTGTTTAGATTGTGTCCAGTAGGGGGCAGTGCACAAAAGATTTAGATTTTTTTTCAATTAATCACGTTATTTTCTGGAGTATAAGTCACGGTTTGTTTTTACTAGTTTGAGAGGTCCTGTGACTTATACTTCAGTGCAACTTACATACTGAAAAATCACATTTTCATTAATAATAATAATAATTATACAAATGATTTATATAGGGCTTTCCATATAGGGCAATAATAAAAAGTCCACAACAACATTGCCCAAAATCCCAAATTTACATGCTGATAATAATAAGGTGTAACTTATACTCCAAAGAATAGGGTAGTCATGGGTGTATTTAGGGCATAACCTGAAATAAACCTTTCGGTGTGCAATGACCGTGAGTAGGCCGAGAAAATGGTGCAGTGGTGTTTACTGTAGAAAGCCAACCCAAGCGAGAGGTTTTCTGGTGATGTAATAACATGTCACAGTGCGCCAGCGGAAGGCAGTCACCAGAGCTTTGTAGAGTTAAACAAGATGTCTCATTGCTTCCGACTAAACTTGTAGATATCTCATCGTAGTGGGACACAGATACATTTTCAAGAGTGTAAGGAAAGTATTTTTTGTAGAAGTGCGTTTTTATGTGTTGGCAGTCAGGAACTATGGTAGTTACAATGAGTTAAAACGTATCTATTGACGTGTCCTCTGAATTAAGTATTTTTGAAACTGTGAATTAGATTTTCTTCCTTTATGCTTGTATTCGTTCAAAGCTGTTTCAGTCCCATTTTTAAGAGCAAAGTATTACTACAGCTGGGCTACAATAAACTTATTCTGCCTAGATTGATAGGTGCAACCTTGTCATGATGGACAAACTACTAACATTTTGTTGAGGTAAACATTGACACCATGTGCACACACTTGTACAGGAAATGGAAGTGACACTAAAATAGAAAGGTTAGATTTGTGTAACTTCCTGGCAATAAATGATGGTGGTTGTACAGAATTCCTGTTTGTTTTAAACAGATGAGCTGCAAAACCTAAAGTTTGTGTGACATAAAATACTGTGCCAACCTTTATCAGTACAGAAAAATAAAGTTCTTTACTTTCAAGTGTACATAAATTAGTAATACAGCATTATTCAGTGCAGAATTATTAGTGCGAATAAAGTTAGGTATTGTTACCGCAGTGGTTTATGTCGTTTGAAACACTTTGGGATTCTGGGTATTAATTTTTACCCAAGGCCATCAAATATGGCCATCGGGTATTGCGAAAGCTTTGCGTCCGTCCGTCCATCTGTCTGTCTGTGCTCAGCATAAGTCCAGTTCTATTACTGCCAGTCTTTTCAGAATTACAGGGAACATTCTTGTGACACAGACCTTGGACAAGCTGATGGCTAACCTTGAGCTATTTCAAGATGTATTTTAAGAGGTTAAAAAGTCACATTCTGTTTCAATCTGTTCAGTTTTGTTTATAAGTGGCGGGTGTGACAGCCAATCAGAGTAGAGCTGCACTGTGATCTCAGTGGCTGGTCTTTCCAAAATCGCTTTGTTTTGTGTGTTTATATACATGTTTAGCATGGTAACATCACAGGCTCGTAGCTAGCGGCAAAACTCATTTTTGTTTGTGTGTAAATCTATCCTCTTTGTCATATATTATGTAAAAACTAGCAAGAAATAAACACTTCTAAAACTGAAAATGCTGTTTTTGTAATCTGATAACACCTCTGGAGTCATTTACAAGACATTTTGCAGCTGTTAACGTGCATGCTAACTTCTACCAACTCCAAGCTAACTTTCTATGGTGTTAAATTTGTCTCATTAATGCCTGCAAATGAATAGAAGTTGATCTACAAATATTCCTTGATTTGCACAACTTCCGCTCTTAAAACTTAAATATTGTTTTTATTGGCTTTATTGAACATGTCCAAATTGTATGTAAGACAATAGGATGTTAATAATTAATTAAACAAATGCAAATTATAAAGAACACAATGCTCATACGGCTGAGGGTATTTTAGCATTGTGTTATATTTATTTATTTTTTATACACTTATATACGAGGTCTATTAGAAAAGTATCCAACCTTATTATTTTTTTCACAAACCATATGGATTTGAATCACGTGTGATTGTGTCAGACAAGCTTGAACCCTCGTGCGCATGCGTGAGTTTTTCCACGCCTGTCAGTTGCGTCATTCACCTGTGAGCAGGCTTTGAGTGAGGAGTGGTCCACCCCCTCGGCGGATTTTCATTGTCAGGAAATGGCGGAATGATTTGGGCTTTTTTCCATTAGAATTTTTTCAGAAACAGTTAGAGACTGGCAGCTGGAAACCATTCGAAAAATTTATCTGGCTTTCGGTGAAAATTTTACAGGCTTCACAGAGAATAAGGACTGTTACTACAGCTTTAAGGACGGCTTTAAGGACGCTCGGCGCGCCGCGCTTCGTGCCACCATCGAGAGCCACAAACCACCGGATCATTTCTAAACAGATGGCTCTGTGGAGCCAGGATCGTCGTGTGCACTTTCTCTGGTTATCACAAGAGCTGGACATCAACCATTTTCCGGCAGATTTCACTTTTAACAAGAGATTTTGTCATGGAAAGCCGAGCGGAGGCTTTGCGCGTCACAACCGATTTGCTGATGGAGCGAGACAAAGGAACACCTCCGTTTTGGTTTCACAGGACGGCTTTGAGATGGCGTTCAGACAGCTGTCGGTGGTTTTTCCATCAAGTGATTATCCGAAAAATTGTGGATGTGCCTGGACATGCCAGAACATGTCCCGTGAGGCTTCATCACGGTGTTGCTTTGCGGCATGCGGCACTGCTGCGGCGCGGAATTCGTCCGCACGTCTGTCTCAATGTCCCGAAAAAGTGCTGATGTCCACATCTTTTCACAATTCCTGTGCTAGTCAGACAACGTCCCGGATAAAACACAGCGTCCAGGTTGGAAATGAACGGCACATTCCACTGTTACAGGAGTTTTTGTCATGGAAAGAGGAGCGGAGGCTTCACGCTAACATAAAACATGCGTACAAAGTCACTCCCCTCCCCCATCTCGCTGGATCTGACCATCTCTGCCTGTCCCTCACCCCCACCTACACCCCCCTGCTGAGGCGAACAAAGCCACAACGAAAGACTATCCAAACCTGGCCTGAGGGAGCGCTCTCCCAGCTACAGGACTGCTTCTCTCGAACTGTATGGGATTTATTTTCCAGCCACAACCTGCAGGAGTACACCAACACCGTACTTGCTTACATTAAGAACTGTGTTGACACCGTCACCATCAACAAAAGGGTCAGGGTTTTTCCAAACCAGAAGCCCTGGATGAACAGTGCAGTCCAGTCCCTATTAAAAAGCCGCAACACCACCTTTAAATAAGGGGACAGGGCCCTGTACAGCGTGGCCAGGTCCGATCTGAAAAGAGGCATCAGAGAGGCAAAGGCTGCCTACAAGAAAAAGATAGAGGACCACTTCGCTGTAAATGACCCCAGAAGGATGTGGCAGGGAATAAATCATATAACCAACTACAGAAGCAGCAACCCAGGAAATGGTAGCTCTGACGCCTTGCTGGCAGAGGAGTCGAACTGCTTCTTTGCCCGCTTCGAAGCAGACAGACCAGCAGCAACTCCACACCCACCACCCTCCAGCACTAGCAGGCTAACACTTCAGGAACACAAAGTGAGACGTGTGCTGAAGGTGGTGAACCCCAGGAAGGTGGCCGGCCCCGATGGTGTACCTGGAAACGTATTCAAAGCATGTGCTGATCAACTGGCTGGAGTTTTCGCCCGCATCTTCAACTTGTCCCTGTCGCAGGCCGACTGCCCCCCGACCGATCCCACAAACACCATCAAGTTTGCGGATGATACCACCGTGATTGGGCTCATCTCAGGGGGGGATGAGACTTACTACAGAGACGAGGTAAATCGACTGACACCGTGGGGTTCAGCTAACAACCTGTCACTGAACACCACAAAAACAAAAGAAATAATTCTGGACTTCAGGAAGAACAGGGCTGACCCAGCCCCACTCTACATCCAAGGGGACTGTGTGGAAAGGGTCAGCTCCATCAGGTTCCTGGGAGTGCACCTCTCTGACAGCCTCTCCTGGACTGCCAACACCACAGTGGTGGTGACGAAAGCCCAGCAGCGACTCTACTTCCTGAGGGTGCTCAGGAGAAACAATCTAGAGGAGAAGCTACTGGTGTTGTTCTACAGAGCCACCATCGAGAGCATCCTGACGTACTGCATCACAGCGTGGTACAGGGGGTGCTCAGCAGCAGACAGGAGAGCACTGCAGAGGGTGATCAAAACGGCCCAGGGGATCACTCGTTGCTCTCTGCCCTGCCTGGAAGACATTGCCAGCTCTCCCTACCTCAGCAGGGCTACCAGCATCAGCAAAGACACATCCCACCCCAGCAACCACCTGTTTGACCTACTACCCTCCGGCCGACGGTATAGGTCAATCAAAACTAGGACAAACAGACTCAGGGACAGCTTTCTCCCCAGAGCAATCACTGCACTGAACAATAACAAATCACTCTAATCCGCACCTTCAAGTTTCTTGTGCAGTATCTGTAAACCATGTGCAATATGCCCGTGCAATAGTATATAATTCTCGTTTTACATTTTACTTTGTCCACATTTTATTTTCTTTTATATTATTTTACCTTGTGTTTATATTAGTTGTACATATACAATACTCTGAATAATTCACCATTAAATTTCCATATCTTTTATATTAGCTAAAAATTACTCGCACCACGGAAAGCACATTTTTAGAGTTGCACTCAAATCTCGTTGCAATGGAAATTGCAATGACAATAAAGGCGATTCTGATTCTGATTTTTTAAGTGTTTTGAAACACTAAATAATATTCCAAAGTAATGTTTTTTTTTAGTACTTTCAGTGTTTTGAAACACGTGGAAATTGTGATGAATGAAAAAAGGAGCAACAATTTCCCATTTTGACAATGCAACAGTGTGTCACACAATTTTCACACAATTCACAAACTTTTTATAACAGCTCAGTCCTGCCCATTAACCTCACAGGAGTCCTGACAGGAAACTCACCAAAGGGGCCAAGACAGCTTTTCATATGCACAGCAGGAATAAACATTGCCCATTGCCCATACAGGGGCCAAGACAGGAAACATCAATATGCACACCTCGCCATGTTAACACATGCACAACAGGGGACACTCTCTAACCACAAGTCGTGACACTTTGGTATGCGCTTTGCCCCACTGGGCATGTTACTACATTCCAAACAGGGAACACGCTCATTATGGTGAATTATATCGGTTCCATGTTGAATGTCTACCACACACTTAACATTTTCTGAATTGAACATTTTGAAAGTGAATAGTTTCTGAAGCAATAGTCTTGTTTTGCATTTCAAGTGTTTTGAAGCTGTCATTTTTTAAGTAACTACGGTATTTTGTTTAGTGTTTTCAGTACTTCAAAACAAAGAACCATTTTTATTGTTTCATGTACTGTTTCAAGCCTTTTTGAAAACGTTGGTCTTTTTATGAAGCAGATGGTTCATTACAGTTTTGAATGCTTAAAATACTTAATCATCGACTGAAGCATTAGCTTAATTTACTATAGTTTTTTTTGTTGTTGTTGTTTTTTTAGCATTTTTGAACAGTGGTAAGCTTTATTACCAGTAACACTTCTTCCACACATTATCACCTCTTGTATGAAAAGCATGCATTGAAATTTGTCACAAATATACCTGCAGGCTTGAATTGCAGGGGGTACTGTGGGGGTCTAACACCCCCTTCAAAAAAAGAGGTAAAACCCCTGACATTTGCTTGTTTAGTTACCTGGAACTGCAAATATTGCAATATAGTTTCCATATTAATCAAATCAAATCAATTTTATTTATATAGCGCCAAATCACAACAACAGTTGCCCCAAGGCGCTTTATATTGTAAGGCAAAAGCCATACAATAATTACAGAAAAACCCCAACGGTCAAAACGACCCCCTATGAGCAAGCACTTGGCAACAGTGGGAAGGAAAAACTCCCTTTTAATAGGAAGAAACCTCCAGCAGAACCAGGCTCAGGGAGGGGCAGTCTTCTGCTGGGACTGGTTGGGGATGAGGGGAGAGAATCAGGTAAAAGACATGCTGTGGAAGACAGCAGAGATCAATCACTAATGATTAAATGCAGAGTGGTGCATACAGAGCAAAAAGAGAAAGAAACAGTGCATCATGGGAACCCCCCAGCAGTCTACGTCTATAGCAGCATAACTAAGGGATGGTTCAGGGTCACCTGATCCAGCCCTAACTATAAGCTTTAGCAAAAAGGAAAGTTTTAAGCCTAATCTTAAAAGTAGAGAGGGTGTCTGTCTCCCTGATCCGAATTGGGAGCTGGTTCCACAGGAGAGGAGCCTGAAAGCTGAAGGCTCTCCCTCCCATTCTACTCTTAAAAACCCTAGGAACTACAAGTAAGCCTGCAGTCTGAGAGCGAAGCGCTCTATTGGGGTGATATGGTACTAAGAGGCCCCTGAGATAAGATGGGACCTGATTATTCAAAACCTTATAAGTAAGAAGAAGACTTTTAAATTCTATTCTAGAATTAACAGAAAGCCAATGAAGAGAGGCCAATATGGGTGAAATATGCTGTCTCCTTCTAGTCCCCGTCAGTACTCTAGCTGAAGCATTTTGATAACTGAAGGCTTTTCAAGGAACTTTTAGGACAACCTGATATTAATGAATTACAATAGTCCAGCCTAAAGGAAATAAATGCATGAATTAGTTTTTCAGCATCACTCTGAGACAAGACCTTTCTAATTTTAGAGATATTGCGCAAATATAAAAAAGCAGTCCTACATATTTGCTTTATATGCGCATTGAAGGACATATCCTGATCAAAAATGACTCCAAGATTTCTCACAGTAGTACTAGAGGTCAGGGTAATGCCATCCAGAGTAAGGATCTGGTTAGACACCATGTTTCTAAGATTTGTGGGGCCAAGTACAATAACTTCAGTTTTATCTGAATTTAAAAGCAGGAAATTAGAGGTCATCCATGTCTTTATCTCTGTAAGACATTCCTGCAGTTTAACTAATTGATGTGTGTCCTCTGGCTTCATGGATAGATAAAGCTGAGTATCATCTGCATAGCAATGAAAATTTAAGCAATGCTTTCTAATAATACTGCCTAAGGGAAGCATGTATAAAATGAATAAAATTGGTCCTAGCACAGAACCTTGTGGAACTCCATAATTAACCTTAGTCTGTGAAGAAGACTCCCCATTTACATGAACAAATTGTAATCTATTAGATAAATATGATTCAAACCACCGCAGCGCAGTGCCTTTAATACCTATGGCATGCTCTAATCTCTGTAATAAAATTTTATGGTCAACAGTATCAAAAGCTGCACTGAGGTCTAACAGGACAAGCACAGAGATGAGTCCACTGTCTGAGGCCATAAGAAGATCATTTGTAACCTTCACTAATGCTGTTTCTGTACTTTGATGAATTCTGAAACCTGACTGAAACTCTTCAAATAGACCATTCCTCTGCAGATGATCAGTTAGCTGTTTTACAACTACCCTTTCAAGAATTTTTGAGAGAAAAGGAAGGTTGGAGATTGGTCTATAATTAGCTAAGATAGCTGGGTCAAGTAATGGCTTTTTAAGTAATGGTTTAATTACTGCCACCTTAAAAGCCTGTGGTACATAGTCAACTAATAAAGATAGATTGATCATATTTAAGATCGAAGCATTAATTAATGGTAGGGCTTCCTTGAGCAGCCTGGTAGGAATGGGGTCTAATAAACATGTTGATGATTTGGAGGAAGTGACTAATGAAAATAACTCAGACAGAACAATCGGAGAGAAAGTGTTGTGTGGGCCGCTGAAGAGGAGGTACTGCTGGCCCACCACCACCAGATGGCGCCCTGCTTGGAGTGCGGGCTTCAAGCACGAGAGGGCGCTGGAGCCACTGGGAGTGACAGCTGTCACTCATCCTCAGCACCAGCTGTCACTCATTCATCTCATCACCATCACCATAAAGGCCGGACTGCAACTCCACCTCCTCGCCGAGAAATCAGCTACCATTCAGGTAACTTTCTCTGCTGACTCAAAACATTGAGTAATAATCTGTACTTCTTTGCAGCCGTTTTCCTGTGGTGTGTCCTTATCTGTGGGATTGGCGTTTGGTGTGATCAGCGACGGCTTCGCTTCACACCCCAACCAGATAAGTGGTTAGACAGGAGCTGCACGAGTGTGTGATTGGAGGTGGAGGTTCTCCCTCCTTTACTGAACACTGACTGTGGGATTACTGAGTGTGCGAACTCACACTCATCAGGACTGTCTCTGTTTTCTGCCAGCAGTACCGGGTCTGACTGCTGAAGACAGCGGCCACCTGGGGCGCAGGGCTTGGCGGCTCCGGTGTTCTTCAGCTCCGTTGGTGGTGGAAGCTGTGTGGGGATCCGGCTCTTCTCTCGCCAGGCGTCTTCTATTGTCGAACCTGCCCACACGTCACCTGGTGTATGATTGACAGTCCACCATATTGTTATTGTCTGTACGTCGTTGTGCGATTCACAACATTAAATTGTTACTTTTGGCTTATCCATTGTCCGTTCATTACCGCCCCCTGTTGTGGGTCCGTGTCACGACACTTTCACAACAGGATTTCTCGGCCAGTGTCATGGATCCCGAGGGGCGTCAACCATCGCTTGAACAGCCAATGGAAGAGCGAGGTGCACAGGCGCCAGCAGGAGGCGTGTTGGGTGAGCTGCAACACATCTTAACCGCCTTTACCGCTCGGTTGGACTTAGTTACCGAGCAGAGCAGTGTTCTCAATCGTAGGATGGAGGCTCTCACCGCCCAGGTGGAAGCGCGTGCTCAGGGCGCTGCTGCAGCACCTCCTCCTGCTGACCCTGTGCCAGAAACAGACATTCCGCTGGTCGTTCAACGAACCCCCCCACCGTCCCCTGAAGCATACATAAGCCCTCCAGAGCCGTACGGAGGCTGTGTGGAGACGTGCGCGGACTTCTTGATGCAGTGTTTGCTCGTCTTTTCACAGTGTCCCGTCATGTACGCGTCAGACGCTAGCCGGGTGGCTTACGTTATAAATTTGCTTCGAGGACAGGCACGCGCCTGGGCTACGGCGCTTTGGGAGCAGAATTCACGGCTCCTAATGGTTTATACTGAGTTTGTGAGGGAGTTCCGACAGGTGTTCGACCACCCTCATAGAGGCGAGACGCTTCAAGTGTGCTGCTGTCGATACGGCAGGGGCGTCGGAGCGCAGCGAAGTATGCAGTCAACTTCCGCATCGCGGCAGCGCGAGCCGGCTGGAATGCTGTTGCGCTCCGCGCCGCCTTTGTAAACGGACTGTCTCTGGTCCTTAAGGAGCACCTGGTGGCGAAGGACGAGCCGCGGGATTTAGATGGGCTTATCGACCTGGTTATACGGTTAGACAACCGATTAACGGAACACCGACGGCAGCGAGACGAGGGGCGTGGTCAGGTACAAGCCGTCCCTCTTCCTCCCGGGTCTGAAAGGAAGCCGACTTCCCCACGCTCCACTGCCAGGGCTCTCCACGTGACAACAGCTCCCCCTGCTGACGTTGCTATGGAAACGAGCAGGGCCAAAAACGATCAGATCAGAGACAAAGGAGGCTGATCCGTGGAGAGTGTTTTCTCTGCAGCTCTACCGAGAGAATGCCCCAAACGGTCAAAACAGCAGCACTCGTCCTTAGAGACTGGGCTAAGGGTGGGTCACAACACCCACGTGGGGAAACCCCGACGATCTGCACGAATCCCAGTCACGATCCTGAGTGGGGATCTAACCCTTCACGCCCCAGCACTGGTGGACACGGGGTCGGAGGGGAATCTGCTGGATAGCAGATGGGCAAAGGAGGTTGGGCTCCCTCTAGTGGCCTTACCGTCACCATTGTCGGTGCGGGCGCTAGATGGCACCCTTCTTCCACTAATCACACACCAGACACAGCCAGTGACGTTGGTGGTGTCTGGGAATCACAGTGAGGAGATTGTGTTTTATGTAACACCTTCTACCTCCCGAGTGATTTTGGGTTTTCCATGGGTGTTAAAACACAATCCCCGGATTGATTGGCCATCTGGGGTTGTGGTTCAGTGGAGCGAAACCTGCCACCGGGAGTGTTTAGGATCCTCGGTTCCACCCGGTGTGACAGCTAAGGAGGAGGTTTTAGTCCCCCCCAATCTGGCGGCGGTGCCGGCTGAGTACCACGACCTTGCTGACGTCTTCAGCAAGGATCTGGCACTCACGCTGCCCCCGCACCGTCCGTACGATTGTGCCATTGATTTGATACCGGGCGCTGAGTACCCGTCCAGCAGGCTGTACAACCTCTCACGTCCGGAACGCGAATCAATGGAGACCTACATCCAGGACTCGTTAGCTGCCGGGTTGATCTGGAACTCCACCTCCCGATGGGTGCTGGTTTCTTTTTTGTGGGCAAGAAGGACGGCGGACTCCGTCCATGCATTGATTACAGAGGGCTGAACGAGATCACGGTTCGCAACTGATACCCGTTACCTCTGTTGGATTCAGTGTTCACGCCCCTGCATGGAGCCCAAATTTTCACGAAATTGGATCTTAGGAATGCTTATCACCTGGTTCGGATCCGGGAGGGAGACGAGTGGAAGACGGCATTTAACACCCCGTTAGGTCACTTTGAGTACCTGGTCATGCCGTTCGGCCTCACTAATGCGCCTGCGACGTTCCAAGCATTGGTTAATGACGTCTTGCGGGACTTCCTGCATCGGTTTGTCTTCGTATATCTAGACGATATACTCATCTTTTCTCCGGATCCTGAGACCCATGTCAAGCATGTACGTCAGGTCCTGCAGCGGTTGTTGGAGAACCGGCTGTTTGTGAAGGGCGAGAAGTGTGAGTTCCACCGCACTTCTTTGTCCTTCTTGGGGTTCATAATCTCCTCCAACTCCGTCGCCCCTGATCCGGCCAAGGTTGCGGCGGTGAGAGATTGGCCCCAACCAACGAACCGTAGGAAACTACAACAGTTCCTCGGTTTTGCAAATTTCTACCGGAGGTTCAAGGGCTACAGTCAGGTAGTTAGCCCCCTGACAGCCCTGACCTCCACAAAAGTCCCCTTCACCTGGTCGGATCGGTGCGAAGCCGCGTTTAGGGAGTTGAAACGCCGGTTCTCGACTGCACCGGTTCTGGTGCAGCTTGATCCCAAGCGCCAGTTTGTTGTTGAAGTGGATGCCTCTGACTCAGGGATAGGAGCCGTGCTATCCCATAGCGTGGAGTCCGATAAGGTTCTCCATCCATATGCCTACTTTTCCCGCAGGTTGACCCCAGCTGAACGGAACTATGACGTCGGCAATCGGGAACTTCTTGCGGTGAAGGAGGCTCTTGAGGAGTGGAGACACCTGTTGGAGGGAGCATCGGTACCATTTACTGTTTTCACGGACCATCAGAACCTGGAGTACATCCGGACCGCGAAGCGTCTGAACCCCAGGCAAGCCCGCTGGTCACTGTTCTTCGGGCGTTTTGACTTCCGGATCACCTACCGCCCCGGGACAAAGAACCAACGATCTGACGCCCTGTCCCGGGTGCATGAAGAGGAGGTCAAGACCGAGCTGTCAGACCCCCCTGAAACCATCATCCCCGAGTCCACTGTCGTGGCCACCCTTACCTGGGACGTGGAGAAGACCGTCCGGGAGGCCCTGACACGGAGCCCGGACCCGGGGACAGGTCCGAAGGACAAACTGTACGTCCCACCAGAGGCCAGGGCTGCGGTCCTTGACTTCTGTCACGGTTCCAAGCTCTCCTGTCACCCAGGGGTGCGAAGGACCGTGGCAGTGGTCCGGCAGCGCTTCTGGTGGGCGTCTATGGAAGCCGACGTCCGGGAGTATGTCCAGGCCTGCACCACCTGTGCCAGGGGCAAAGCCGACCATCACAAGGCCCAAGGCCTCCTCCAGCCTCTGCCTGTGCCTCGTCGCCCCTGGTCTCATATCGGCCTGGACTTTGTCATGGGCCTCCCGCTGTCCCAGGGCAACACCACCATCTTAACGATAGTGGACCGGTTCTCCAAGGCGGCCCACTTCGTGGCCCTCCCGAAGCTCCCGACGGCCCAGGAGACAGCAGACCTCCTGGTCCACCACGTCGTGCGTCTGCATGGGATTCCAGCAGACATTGTCTTAGATCGTGGTCCTCAGTTCTCCTCCCAGGTCTGGAGGAGTTTCTGCAGGGAACTGGGGGCCACCGTCAGTCTCTCGTCTGGGTACCACCCCCAGACGAACAGGCAGGCAGAGCGGACGAACCAGGAACTGGAGCAGGCCCTCCGCTGCGTGACCTCCACGCACCCGACGGCCTGGAGTGACCATCTGGCCTGGATCGAGTACGCTTATAATAGCCAAGTTTCATCTGCCACCGGCCTCTCCCCGTTTGAGGTGTGTTTGGGGTACCAGCCCCCATTGTTTCCGCTAGTGGAGGGAGAGGTCGGGGTGCCCTCGGTCCAGGCCCATCTGAGGAAGTGCCGTCGGGTGTGGCGTACCGCCCGCTCTGCCCTGCTCAGAGCCCGGACGAGGGCTAAGGCCCATGCAGACCGCCGGCGTTCCCCGGCCCCTGCATACCAGCCCGGGCAGGCGGTTTGGTTATCCACAAAGGACATACCTCTGCAAACGGAATCCCAGAAGCTGAAGGACAGATTTATAGGACCCTTCACCATCGTGAAGGTCCTCAGTCCAGCCGCAGTGAAGCTGAAGCTGCCAGCTTCACTGCGGATACATCCAGTATTCCATGTCTCCAGACTCAAACCCTGCCACACCTCTCCCCTCTGTGCCCCCGGACCAGCGCCGCCGCCTGCCCGGATCACCGACGGGGAGCCGGCTTGGACTGTGCGCCGACTCCTGGACATTCGTCGAAAGGGCCGGGGGTTCCAGTATTTGGTGGACTGGGAAGGATATGGACCCGAAGAACGCTCCTGGGTGAAGAGGAGCTTCATCCTGGACCCGGCCCTCCTGGCCGAATTCTACGCCCGGCACCCGGACAAGCCTGGTCGGGTGCCAGGAGGCACCCGTTGAGGGGGGGTCCTGTTGTGTGGGCCGCTGAAGAGGAGGTACTGCTGGCCCACCACCACCAGATGGCAACCTGCTTGGAGTGCGGGCTTCAAGCTCGAGAGGGCGCCGGAGCCACTGGGAGTGACAGCTGTCACTCATCCTCAGCACCAGCTGTCACTCATTCATCTCATCACCATCACCATAAAGGCCGGACTGCAACTCCACCTCCTCGCCGAGAAATCAGCTACCATTCAGGTAACTTTCTCTGCTGACTCAAAACATTGAGTAATAATCTGTACTTCTTTGCAGCCGTTTTCCTGTGGTGTGTCCTTATCTGTGGGATTGGCGTTTGGTGTGATCAGCGACGGCTTCGCTTCACACCCCAACCAGATAAGTGGTTAGACAGGAGCTGCACGAGTGTGTGATTGGAGGTGGAGGTTCTCCCTCCTTTACTGAACACTGACTGTGGGATTACTGAGTGTGCGAACTCACACTCATCAGGACTGTCTCTGTTTTCTGCCAGCAGTACCGGGTCTGACTGCTGAAGACAGCGGCCACCTGGGGCGCAGGGCTTGGCGGCTCCGGTGTTCTTCAGCTCCGTTGGTGGTGGAAGCTGTGTGGGGATCCGGCTCTTCTCTCGCCAGGCGTCTTCTATCGTCGAGCCTGCCCACACGTCACCTGGTGTATGATTGACAGTCCACCATATTGTTATTGTCTGTACGTCGTTGTGCGATTCACAACATTAAATTGTTACTTTTGGCTTATCCATTGTCCGTTCATTACCGCCCCCTGTTGTGGGTCCGTGTCACGACACTTTCACAACAGAAAGAGTCTAACCAAATACCAGCATTACTGAAAGCAGCCAAAGGTAACGATATGTCTTTGGGATGGTTATGAGTAATTTTTTCTCTAATAGTTAAAATTTTATTAGCAAAGAAAGTCATGAAGTCATTACTAGTTAAAGTTAGGAATACTCGGCTCAATAGAGCTCTGACTCTTTGTCAGCCTGGCTACAGTGCTGAAAAGAAACCTGGGGTTGTTCTTATTTTCTTCAATTAGTGATTAGTAGTAAGATGTCCTAGCTTTACGGAGGGCTTTTTTATAGAGCAACAGACTCTTTTTCCAGGCTAAGTGAAGATCTTCTAAATGAGTTAGATGCCATTTCCTCTCCAACGTACGGGTTATCTGCTTTAAGCTGCAAGTTTGTGAGTTATACCACAGAGTCAGGCACTTCTGATTTAAGGCTCTCTTTTTCACAGGAGCTACAGTATCCAAAGTTGTGCTCAATGAGGATGTAAAACTATTGACGAGATAATCTATCTCACTCACAGAGTTTAGGTAACTACTCTGCACTGTGTTGGCATATGGCATTGGAGAACATAACAAAGAAGGAATCATATCCTTAAACCTAGTTACAGCGTTTTCCGAAAGACTTCTACTGTAATGAAACTTATTCCCCACTGCTGGGTAGTCCATTAAAGTAAATGTAAATGTTATTAAGAAATGATCAGACAGAAGGGGGTTTTCAGGGAATACTGTTAAGTCTTCACTTTCCATACCATAAGTAAAAACAAGATCTAAAGTATGATTAAAGTGGTGGGTGGACTCATTTACATTTTGAGCAAAGCCAATTGAGTCTAATAATAGATTAAATGCAGTGTTGAGGCTGTCATTCTCAGCATCTATGTGGATGTTAAAATCGCCCACTATAATTATCTTATCTGAGCTAAGCACTAAGTCAGACAAAAGGTCTGAAAATTCACAGAGAAACTCACAGTAACGACCAGGTGGACGATAGATAACAACAAATAAAACTGTTTTTTGGGACTTCCAGTTTGGATGGACAAGACTAAGAGTCAAGCTTTCAAATGAATTAAAGCTCTGTCTGGGTTTTTGATTAATTAATAAGCTGTAGTGGAAGATTGCTGCTTATCCTCCCCCTCGGCCCGTGCTACGAGCATTCTGACAGTTAGTGTGGCTCGGGGGTGTTGACTCTTTTAAACTAACATATTCATCCTGCTGTAACCAGGTTTCTGTAAGGCAGAATAAATCAATATTATTTATTATTATTTATACAATATTATGATTATTATATCATTTACTAACAGGGACTTAGAAGAGAGAGACCTAATGTTTAATAAACCACATTTAACTGTTTTAGTCTGTGGTGCAGTTGAAGGTGCTATATTATTTTTTCTTTTTGAATTTTTATGCTTAAATAGATTTTTTACTGGTTGTTGGTGGTCTGGGAGCAGGCACCGTCTCTACGGGGATGGAGTATTGGAGGGATGGCAGGGGGAGATAAGCTGCAGAGAGGTGTGTAAGACTACAACTATATTGTAGTACTCTATACTATAGTAATGCCTGGAAGAATTTGTAACTTGATTTAAAACACCCCTAAAGTGGATCAAACGATTTCTGAACATTAACTGTACTCATACTTATTATCTGCCTCCCTCATTTCCATCTTTGCTTATTTACATCTATGGTCCAATGTCTGATACAAACCAACATGATACTGTACTCAGTTAATGTAAGTAGTTGTCTATCTTGTTTAAGATACTCTGCTTTCATACCTTTCAAGGTTCTGAATTAGATTATGTTAGTTTCTACGGGTGAATGCTAAGGTAACTAGTTTTTAACTTAAGTTAAGGTTGAGCGTAATAATATTAGTTAGCTATAAGTTGGGGCAGACTTTACACCGAGCACCCTCTGGTGGCCATTTTTGGCCGATGAAAACATTGCCAAGCTCAATACAAACGCATGTAATTTGGTCACTTTTCAAAGGTGACAGACTTGTCAATAAAGTCAATTTAATGTACAATGTTTCCCTTCAGCTCACCTTTGTGTATACATCTCGTCATTCCAGGCAGTGAGCGCTATCAGCTGGCTGTTAGAAGCAAGTTAGAGACCAAACAAAACCAGCTGATTTCAACTCACAATCAATGCAGCCCGAGCTTGTTTTCATTGGGCAGCCAGTTGTGGAAGTCCGAATTCTCGCCTTTGGATTCGCCACTTCACCAGAAGTGATGTGTCTCCGCCCCAACCCATAGCTAACATTTGCTTTACCTAAAATTATTTAACTAATATTAAGAGAGAACCCCTCAATAGGCAAGTAAGCACCCTGACTGTCATTGTATAAGTGAATTTAAAACCAGGAGTACTAACTCGTCCCCTCTTGAATGCACCTGTTTTTAATCTGTTTGGCCATTTCTGCTGTTTACATGTTCTTTCTCATTGTGATTGTTTTTCGCGTGAGTAATTATTCTGTTACGTACCTTAGACAGCAGTCTTGTTTAGTAAAAGGTTGAATTAATGAAAAACTATGATCTGAAGCAGTTGGTTCATTTGTTTGAAACATTTTCTCATGCAATCGGCTCCCTTGGATCAAAGTTTCAAAAACATTTGTTTTTGTTATTACTGTGTATTTTTAATATTTTCAAAGGGGCTTTTGACATGAAATACCCACCAGATTAGCCAATGGATAATTATTACTTGTTTTTCTTGCTGTTTTGCATTTGTAGCTGAATCCATTTTGTGAACCCACATCTCAAAGACATGTGGGGTTTTGAACAATGTTTCCTGCTTTAACCAAGTATAAAACACAGCTCAGCAGTGGTACCATTCAGCAGCACAGCCAGACGGGCCTGACATTTGTTAGGCAGATACTGTGTGCAAAGGTCTCTGTGTTTATGATGCTATTTCAGGAGCACTGAGACAGTTGTGGTCAACTAAACACATGCTCATTCATAGGCTTCTGCAGATGTTTTGGAGTTTTCCCTCATTCTGCTTCACGGGCAGAACAAACTACATGTCCGTGTTTAGATAAATACACACCGGCTGCAGAACGTGCGTGTTTCAGTTTAATTAAGTACTACAGAGTGTTGTGCTCTATGGTTTACAGTGCAGGCCATTTCACATGCATTCAAATGCATTTTTCATTCTCAATCATAACGTAAAGCTGCTTGTTTAATCCCAGACCCATGCATGCACGCTTGCAGGAGAGTTTGACATTCCAAGTTTCTGATTGATTTATTGAAGTTACTCACATACTGTGTGCACACTGTTGCGTTTGCAATATTCTGTTCCTTATCCAGAGACATTTTACCTGTTTTGTGAAATGTCCAGACTGAACCATAAACATAATGTTGTTCATTGTACCATCTAACATCTTAGATGTATACACTACCATGTGTAGGATTTAGGGGTGTTTATTAGCAGAACTGTAATATAGTATTCATAAACAGCTGTGTATAATTACCTACAACAAGGAATCCATGTGTTCGTATCTACTTGGCAGCAGGCCACCTCATGAGGGCCACCGTGCATATATATATATATATATATATATATATATATATATATATATATATATATATATATACACACACACAACACTTCCCCTTCAACCTCAAAAATCTTATCTGTGGGAAGACTGGACAACTAATAAAAATCATGATTTTGGCCTGATCAGGGCATTGAGCCCATTTCCCCCCTTTCTGTTGTTCTCTTTCTGCCCCAGCCTTGATTTACTAGTTATTGTCTTTCTGTCACGTGGTTATTCTCTGTTCTGTTTTGATTTGTCACTTTGTTTCTTTGTTACTTTTCTTACTCTGGTCATGGTTCAGTTCCATTCTCGTTTTATTCAATCAGTCTGTATTGTCATTGTTTATCATGTAGTTATCATTTGTTTTTCGTTGTTCCCATTTCTTATGTGATCTTTTGTGTTTTAATATCAGGTTTTGTTTGTCACTTAGTCTCTGTCTTATTTTCTGGTGTGCAGTCATTTTTGTTTTCTTAGTCAGATCCTGTTCAGTTCATCTTAGTGTTAATCTTCTTACTATTTTCTTATCAGTTTTCATGTAGGTTTTTCTAGTACTTATGCTCATGTCTGATTTTAGTTCCTGTCATAGTAATATTGTATTCTGCCCTCGGTTTCTGTTTGCTCCTAGTTTCCTGTGTCTTACCTCACTCCATCTTGTGCTGTCCCTCTTTACCTTCTTGCACTGTGCATTATCTTTGTTCACTAGCCACGCCCCATTTCTAGATTGTTCCTCACGTGCACCTTGTTAACTCCTGTCCTATTTAAACACCTCCCAGCCACAACTTCCTGCCAGTGTGTCGTCGTTCGTACACATCCTAGCTCTTGTTTCCTGTCCTGTTTTGCTTAGCCGTGTTTTTTGAAATCTGCTGTTTTTGACTACGCCTTCTGCCTCATCCCTGAGTACTGTTTGTTCGTGCTATGAACCCCTGCTTGATTATGACTGCGTATTTCCCTAGCCCCGTTTGTACCTTTGCTCCGCTGACTGACAACCTATGTACTGAACATGAGTCTGAATTAAAGATGACGACTTCTTTTTCACCTAAGCCTGGTCTTGGAGTCTGCATAGATGGTCCACCCTCTTTGGGTGCAGGCACCCGCCCGTGCTGTCAATGACTGGTATTGCTAGACCTTATAAAAACACACCTGTTCACTATTTCAGTGTGTTCACTATCAAAGTCCACAAAAAATAAAAAACAAACAAAACAAAACAAAACAAACAAACAACAACAACAACAGCAACAAAAACAAGCTGATTTTGAGCTGCAAATACATTCTGGATTTCCCATTTGTTATGAAAATGGCAAATGGGTCTGAGGAGGTGGTTCCAAATATGGTGTCACCACAAAGTCAACATTTCACACAGGCTAACATTTCTGAGCGTTTATCAGCCACAGATGAAATCAAGCTAATTTCCCCATGTTTATGACTGAATTTCTCTGGGCATATGACACCAAAAATAAAACACAACAACATTTTTCTAATTCTATATTTATTTACACTAGTCAGCTCATTTGGCATTTCATTTACCAGAGGTAGTATGCACTTTAAGAAAAAGAGAAGAGGAATCTGTCGACTGGCTGCTAGTGAAGGCTAGCAAGTATGAGAACAATCATTTTCGTGAAATACAGTATCATATCATAATGCTTGTGATGAGCAAAGCTGAGGGAGCATAAAGCCCCATTGCAAAAGAAGTGAAAGAGTGAAGGGAAACAAAATTATGACCATTGGCATAATGCACCACTACATGAGACTAAGTCCTACACAGTGTAATTTTAAGGTTATAAGTCACTGGTTAGTCATGGCATTCTGTTAGTACCCATTATAAAGGAACATTTCATTCAAGCATTCTTTTCCTAATTACCTTAAAGTAGTAAAATTGCCAGGCACTAAGGGTGAAACATTTTTAATTGCAACATAAAATGGGTAACAAGGACCCTTCAGCAGATGACTGAAAAACGTCCTTAATTTTTAAACATAGCTGTAGGCTTGGGATCCTTTAAATGTCAAATGGGGGCCAATTTTATCATTCCCTGTTACAACTTTACCATAAAATCTAATGAGAATCAGCACCTCCAAATCTGAGGCAGTGCACTGTGCCAAAAATCTGAGTTGTTTCCTCCTGGTTGGGAATGTGTTGCTCACTCACGTGAAGGTGTTCAAGTCATTTGTGGTCTTCATTAGTGGCTAATAACAGTGTGAGATTGACTGGACATACTGGGGTGACACATCAAGAATAATGAGGAGGACTTAAAATTTAGAGTAGTGAAGAAAAGGTGGGTTCATAAGTATTTGGACTGTGACACACCTTTTTGTCATTTTGACTCTTTATACCACCACAAAAACATCACACTGATTATTTCGAATTTAGTGTAATTTTTAGAGGCCGTAAGAAAGTGGACAAACTAAATAAAGTAAATTCTTTTGGCTTCTCCCTGTCTGGTCGGGGTCTCCACAGCAAATCCAGTATATATCTTTATGTTGATTTGGCACAGGTTTTGAACCAGATGTCCTTTGTGACACAACTCCATATAATGGGGAGTTGTGTCACCTGTGATCTTGATCAGGGAACCTTCTGTTTTGGAAGCAATTGCATTGATCACTTGGTCACCACGGATGCTGCCTTTGATCAGCTGCCTTGGACATTGTGGTGGCCAAGTGTGTAATAATATCAGGATTGTTTATAGAAAGTGATCACTTTTACAGATAGTTTTCTTAGGGTTAGGGCAAGGGTTAGGGTTAGCGTTAGGGTTAGGGTTAAATGCCAGAAGGGAAAATTCTCCTTTTGATTTTTTGTTCCAGCCCTAACCTTTAGCTTTGAACTCTGTGTAGTACCTGAAGGGATCAGGTCAAGGTATCAATGGCCAAATGCATTTCCTATGCATGTTTGTGGAACTTGTGCCTTGAGACAAGCTCAGAACCTCTGATACTGGGAAGGAACATGGAGTAGAGGCTTTGTGCTGAAAGTTGCTGTGATTCTGGCATCTGATTGCTAGACAAACTGTGTTACGGTTTTTTCTTAAGCGCTAACTGAGAGGACACCCTGGGGTAGATCCATAACATGCTGGAGAGATTATATACCCCCTTTAGCCTGGGAATGCCTTAGGATGTCAAACAGGGACATGGGGGATGTGCATGGGGAGAGAAACATTTAGATTTCCTCATGTAACCTGCTGACACCATGAAGTGACCCCATAAAAGTGACAGAAAATGGGTGAATGGAGCAGAACATGGATCAGGGAGAGTGGATCTCAATTGCAGTCATATCTTGCTCTAAACAGGAAGCTGTGAAGCTACTCACTCATGACAAAATACAAATTGTTGTGATAGCATCACCATGCCTTGTTTCTGTGGAAGATTTGTCGATAAAAAGTGCTCTGGCACAGTCCTCAAGATGACCATAGAAATGGTAAATGGACTGCATTTGTATTGCACTTTTCCATCTGAATCAGAAGCTCAGAGTGCTTTACACTGATGCCTTGTATTCACACACAGACACACACACACTGATGTCAGCGTGCTGCCATGCAAGCCACTCAACTGCACACCAGGAGCAACAGTGGGGAAAGGACTTTGCCTAAATGCCCTTAAGCCCTGGTCAGACCGAGGATGTTAGAGGCATGTTTGTGGTGAATACGAGGCTGTTAGAGACCCATTATCTGACAGGACAGGCTACCTGCAACAGAGCAGGTTCCACTCTGAGGAAGCCCTCCTAGACGTTTTTAACATCTGTTTCCTGCAATTCCTTCAGAAGAACATCATATATGTGGCTCATTATTCAAATAACCACTGAAATTTCTGACATACTGGCTCATGGCTTTATTATTCAGTCTGACCAGGGCTTTAGTGATTTTCTGGTTTGGCTGAGATTTGAACCAAGGATCCTCTGCTCTCAAACCCACCACTTAACCACTAGATCTTCACCTTTTTCTCAACATCTTTTCACCAGTCTTTATGGAGCAAATCTAGATAAGAACAGTCTACAGATTGGACAGTCAATCTGGAGACTCAGTTGTGAATACAAATGGCAGAAATGAGATTCCTCTGTCAGGTATCTGGGTTTACACATCTGGACAATGAGAGAAGTTTGACTATCCAGGAACTCAGAGTAGAGTTGCTGCTTCTTTGCCTTGAAAGGACCCAGCTGAGGGGGTTCAGGCATCTGGTGAGGATCCTCCCTGGTTGTCTCTCTATGGTGGTCTTCCAGGCACATCCAACTGTGAGGAGGCCCCGGGGAAGAACCAGAACATGCCAGATACAGATACAGGACTTGGTCGAGGATGGGGAAGTTTAGGATGAGCCGCTTGGTCTGCCGCCACCATGACCCAGACCCAGATAAGTGGCAGAAAATGAATAAATGAATGAATGAATGTCCCAGTCCATCCAGTTCTAAATGGATACCAGCCTTGTCTGGAAAAGTAACCTGTGATGAACCATTATAGTGTCCATGGCAAGGGGTAGATTCTCAAACGCTTCATGCTATGGTATCTGGAAATAAGCACCAGCACCAATGGGCCTCAGGCCTTACTTCTTTTCAACAACATTCCTCCATCACTCTGAAGAGTAGCTCGTAAATTGGCTGCAGTAGCTTCACAAAGAAACTTATTGATACCCACCACCACAACATCTAATTGTTGGCGTCTCTTAATAATACAGCGACACCAAGGGATAATCTTGTGCTTAGATCACCCTGTGATTGCCCAGAGGCTCCGTAGTTTAGTCTTAATGTCAACTTTCTCCAGGAAGTCTTTCAGGTCTTCTTTTCATATAAGGCAGCTATGTGAGAAGCAGCTGCACTTTAATTAACGTGCCAATGGCCTGCTCGAGGTTGTTTACGAAAATCTGGTCTCAAACTCATTTTTTAAACTGCAGTCCCTGGATGGCTGTGACAGCTGTAACTGGAGGTACACTTGTGTTAGCTGAAGTGGAACTCACCCACCCGCCTGTCTGAAAAACACTCAGAGAGCCGCAGACGTAACTACGGATATGCTCTGATTGCAGGTCGCCGTCACGGTGACTAAAAGGTTCAGTGAGAAAATCAGAACTGAGAAGAAGTAGGTTCTAAGTATGACGAGGTCTGCGTGAGTACGTGCACGTGTGTGTAGTGGTGCACACAGGACATGGACGGAGAAGGAAAAAGAGGGAGTGTATCTTTCTGCAGGGAGGGAAGGAGAAGGGAGGAGGCTCGCCTTCCCCCCTCTGAAGCCTGAATGCACCAAGAGCATAGCGGTGCTGCAAAGGAAATAAGTTGTTGCTTTGAGGGAGTTGTAAACTTTTGGTATATTTTTGAAGTTGAGCAGAATTAACAGCATCTGGAGTACAATTTTTTATTTTTTTTTTTGGCAGTTTTACGACTAAAAAGATGTCCGATTCTGTTGTCAATCCACATTTGGAGGGGATTATATCAGATTTTGAAGGTTTGTAATTTTGTTTTTTCCTTTGCATATTCATGTTGACAGGTTTTACAGAAGTAAAATTAGTCAAAACAGATATGTTGCTTGTGAACTGTCTGCAAAAGATCTTACCACGCTTTTGTTTTCGCAACTGTAGGTACTGGGCATATGTGTGTGTTGTGTTAAAAACAGGATGGTGGGCATATGTTTGCCAAATCCCTGCAGCCAATAGTCTGTGATCAATTATACACAAATGATATCAATTACGGAAACAAACAGCACTGACACTACACTATCCAACACCGGAAAGCCTTCAGCTGATAGAAGGAGACAGTGGAAACATCAGTGCTTAACGCTTCCAATATTTACAACACTGTTTGTCCTTTGTTTACAAAGCCATTGTTGTGCCGGCATCAGCTGCCTTTGTCCTCTTCTGGACTTCTTCCTCACTTCTTTCCTGTTCCTTGTCCGGTCAGCGTGGTTACCTCCAGCTGGTCTTTGGTGTGACGCTAATGCTGAGAGGAGGAGACAGATCATTTCCGTCTTCACACAGGTCATTGGCAATCATCATGTTGAGACATTTTTTTCTTTTAATAGTTCCAAGTAAATTTCCAGTTTTTACCATTCCACAGTGACCCATATATTTATTGAGGTCTACACACCTTGTGTGATCAAATATTCTTGTATGCTGCAACCCCAAATGAGAAAATGTTGAGATGGTATGGAAAATGCAAATAAAAAATGGCCACTGGGATTCTAACATTTACTTTGACTTCTATTTGACTGCAGTTATCATGAACCCAAGATATATCATGTTTTGTGTGGTCAACTTCGCTTCATTTAATATACATCATAAATGGGCTGCATTCATAGAATATTTTTAGATCTGCATCAGAAATTCAAAGCGCTCTACAATTATGCCTCATATTCACCCATTCATACAGACACACTGATGTCAGGGTGCTGCCATGCAAGGTGCTCACTACACACCAGGACCAACTAGGGGATTGAGGACCTTACCCAAGAGCTCTTTGTGATTTTTCAGTCTGGCTGGGTTTTGAACCAGGGATCCTCTGGTCTGAAGCCCAATGCTTAACCACTAGACCATCACCTCCCCACGACATCCATTCCTGCATTTCAGGCCTGCAATATATTCCAAACATGTTAGGATAGGGCAGTTTAGGGCTTGTACTGGGGTAAAATCATTAAATAAACAAATAAACAATGGTGTTATTTCAAGATGATGTCAGCAGGTGACTGGCTGAGTGTTCAAGGAGCAAAGATAGACAGAGGAGCTTCATTTTGTCAACAAATGCAAGAAAACCTTTGAAATGTTTCAAAACAATGTTCCTCAAAGAAAGATGGGAAGGAATTTGCATAGTTCTCCCTCTACAGGAATCTGGAGGATTTTGGAATCTGGAGGAATACTGGTGTGTAAAGGGCAACAGCATAAGCCTAAACTGAACACCCATGCCTCCAATGACACTGCATCAAGAATGGTCATTCATCAATAGTTGATATAACAACATGGAAAGGGAATATTTCGGGAATCCTTTATCAATTACTGCAATATGGATTTACATTCACAAATGCCACATAAAAGTTTACTGTGCAAAAACGAAGCCTCATCTTAACCTTGTCCAGAAGCAACCTTAACTTCTCTGGACCCAGAGGCATCTGGATTCAACCATCATATATATTGTAGATGAAGTAATAGTCCAGATCTTTTTTGGAAGCCATGTGCTCTGGCCAAAGACAAAAAGGACCATCCAGACTGGTGTCAGCAACAAGTTAAAAAAATAATCTTCTGTAAATTAATACAGAATTAAGCATTAATACAGAAGCATACATTGAGATTTTAAAGCAGCATATGCTGCCAGCATTGTCCATCAATGTTTCAGCAAGACAATGCAAAACAACATTTTGTATACGTCGCAACGGTATGGCTGCTGAAGTAGAGGTATGGATACTGGACTGGCCTGCCTGGAATCCTGACCTTACCCGACAGAGAATATGTGGAGAATTATGAAACAGAAAATGGATCTACGATGGCCCGGTACTGTTACAACACCTTCTAACTTGTTTGCAGGAAGAATGGGACAAAACAATACCTGAAACAATTAATTTCTTGGTATCCTCAGTGCCAAAACACATGTTGAGTGTTGTGAGAAGGAATGGCAACATTAAAGTGCATTTTTTTTAATGTGTTGCAGGCCTTAAATGTAGGAATGAATGAATATTAACAATTTAAATGAAGTTGTCTACACAAAACCTGAAATATGTTTGGTTCATGCTGTCTGCAATGACAGTCACAGTAAATGTAAGAATCACTGCATTTTTTTCCATACTGTCCCCAATCTTTTTCTGATTTGGGGTTGTACATGACATCATAGTTTTCCTTCTTTGTGTCATTATCTCAAGATTGCAAGTTAATTATTTCATGATCATGAGGTAGTTCATTGTGATAAAAAGTTGGGTTACCTATATATGTACATCCGGATTTGATTACCGATCATGTTATCTGTCAATGTTCTGTTGATATCTTTGAATAAGACACATCATCTGTATTGTCGCAGTCCATCCAGCTCTAAATTGGGACTGGCCTTGGCTGGGGATGTAACCTATAATAGACTGGTGTTTCATCCAGGAAGAGTCGTAGAAAAATGGTCCATTTCATGCTATGGAATCCAGGGATAATCACCTGCACCAAGGGGCCTCAGGGCCTATATAGGACGTGCATCTTCTTCTTTGAGATAACAGAGCTTGTTTTCTCATTATAACGGGTTAACGAAATAGGTTATCTCATTATCTTAAGGTAACAAAGCTGTTATTCTGTTGGGTGCTCCCATTTTGCTCTGGATTGCCACGGTGGGCTTGGTATGGTGCTACATGTCAATTTGGCAAAATTTTATGCACAGTTTGTGTAACTCCAGGGACCTCATTTATAAATGTTGTGCATGCACAAGAACTAGGCCTATGCCTTTTTCCATGCATTAATTGGAATTTATGAAGTAAGACTGTAGTGCATATGGGAACTTAACGCATTCTTTCTTTAGACCATATAACAAAAGAAGTCAAGTCTGGTATGATAAAGAGAACAAGAAATAAAAAGTGAGATGTAATTTAATATAAACCAAAGTATCCATTCTCATAGACCTTGCATCTCTTATGATCATTTAAACATTAGTAGTGCAGTGCCCATAGGAAGTTTGTATTCCTATAGAAAATTGAGAGCTTAAGTAGATTACTTAGATGGTCGTATAAGGCTGTGTTTGAAGGTGGGATGTAGAAAGAGGGAAATTTGTTGGTGTTACCCAAAAAACAGATTTTAGCTAGCGTCTCCTCAGTGTTGTCAAGTTAAACTCTGTCGCAAGGAACACTGACAGCTTGCATTTCACAGTAAAAGTATTTGCTGGGATGTTGGCTTTAAATGTTTTATTGTGAAATGGTGTGAGCAACATGTGAACTATCTGATGTTGTTTAACTTTGCTACCAGTAACATCAGTGAGCCACGGCATCTTGGAAGTACAAATGTTTAAATGTTATTCAAAATAAAGGTTTCAAAATTAAGGTTTTGAAAATTAATCCCCAAAATTTTCATAATAAAGGATGAACATCACCGTGCCATGTGCAAGCCATATGCAAACACTGAAGTCGATCTGATAAACAGTCAGAGAGATATGTGAGCCACATATCCACACATAGACGTTTCTTGCTTTATAGATAGATGTGTTCACGTACAGATGTATTAATGACTCAGACTCACTTTATTGTCGCTCGACCCTTACAGGCAGAATAAAATGCAGTTTCTCCAGGTCTTGGTGTAGTTAACTGGGACAATTTAACCTAACCTTTGTAAACTTTTGCAGTGTACAATATACACACCTCTGTGGCCATAGAATATATATACAAGGCACAGGGTCGGCAGCAGCAGCGTTAGTGTATTAAGAAAGTGACAATGTGCATGTTAGTGCAATGTTCACAGTTCGGTGGTGGATGTTGAACTGTTCAACAGTCTGACAGTATTCAGGTAGAAGCTGTTTTTCACTCTGGACGTTTTTGCCCGGATGCTGCGCAGTCTCCTTCCAGAGGGAAGGGGTGTGAACAGACCGTGCCCAGGGTGGGTGGAGTCTCGGATGATGCATTTGGCTCTGTCTTTACATCTGGAGATGTAAATGTCTGCAATGGGCAATAATGTAAATAATGTACAATAATGGTAAATTATCTACCATTCAGAAACTGCAATATAAATGTATCAGTCACTCATCGTGAACCACTTAATCCAACTAAGGGTCACGGGGGGCTGGAGCCTATCCCAGCATTCGGGGAGCATGACGTGGGGTACACCCTGGACAGGATGCCACTCTTTCGCAGGGCCACATGTAGACAAACAAACACATTCACACCCACACACACACCTATGGACAATTTAAAGTTTCCAATCCACCTAACCTGCATGTTTTTGGATGTGGGAGGAAGCTGGAGCACCCAGAGAGAACCCACACAAACACAAGGAGAACACGCAAACTCCACACAGAAAGGCCACAGGTGGGAATCAAACCCATGACCTCCTTGTTGCAAAGCAGCAGTGCTAACCACTCACCCACCGTGCTGCCCAATATAAATATATTAGAAACTAAATTTGAATAAAGTCCATGAGGTCCTTGGTATTGTCTCTTTGGAGCATGTTTGGGTACCGCTGGAATGACTCTTTGTCAAATGAATGGTTACTTATCAAGATGCAGATGAGGAAAACAACAGTACATTTTGGCCCTGTCCTGCTTTTCTGTATGTATCCAGCGTATAGGTATCTGAGTGTTGAGGACCCCCAGTGGATGGAGAATTCCAAGAGGACACCCACGCTTCAGCTGACTGGTGCAGATAGATGGGTTTTCTTTCAAGCGGCAGGGATTGACGGGTTGTCAGTCTAAAATCCATAAATGCGTGATGGTTGTTACCTCACAAGGAGTTTGTCTGCTGATTGTCAGGTCTTGGTTTTCATCATTCTGGGTGTCATGGCACTGTAGGCGTTAATGGTGTTGCCAGTAGAAAGATCAATGCTAACCCTGACCTGACCTTAAAGACAAATGAGAAGATTGTGATTTTAATGTCATTTGTGGACTGGGGTGGGAATCTTTTGACACCTCATGATTTGATTAGATTACAATGCAGAGAGCTGAGATTGGATTATAAAATTATTATCGATGCATCTTGATGCATCTTTTTTTCAATACACGATTTATTTTTTTGTCATTGTGTGACTACTTGTTACTTTTCAAATCAAAGTATTTGCAGTGATCCATAATTTATTTATTTACAATACATTCTGTAACAGCCCAGCCATATTAGCACCTGTGTAGGTCTCATTTACTGTGTCTAAATTCTAATACCCAGGGGGAGCTGTTATTTTGATGCATTTGCTGTGAACTCAGTCAGTAGAGAGCAATGCATGTTGTGATCGCAGGCTGTGAAAAACAGCCTTGTGTGGCACTGTGGAGTGCAGCTTTTTTCAATTCAATTTCAATTTATTTTCCTTTATTGGCGCCAAATCACAACAGAGTTGCCTCAAGGCGCTTCACACAGGAAAAGTCTAACCTTACCAACCCCCAGAGCAACAGTGGTAAGGAAAAACTCCCTCTGAGGAAGAAACCTCAAACAGACCAGACTCAAAGGGGTGACCCTCTGCTCGGGCCATGCTACAAACATAAATTACAGAAACAATTCACAGAACAATTCACAGACGAATATACAAGAATTGCTGTTGGTGCACAGGACAGGAGGGTCGCCAACACAAATACAACTCCCATCTCTGGATGGAGCTGCACCTTAAACAGAGAAAAAACAGAATCAGGCATCAGAAAGACAAAAAATACTGTATAATTTACCAGCATTAAACAACAAGAAAATCAGAAGAATTACTAAGGTGATCGCCGGCCGCTAGCCCTAAGCTTCACTAAAAGACCCAGAATTTAGGTAAAGTTGAGGCCGCGGCCCGCTCCAATTACTAATAACATGAATTAAAAGAGTAAAAAGCGTAAAACAAAACTGTACCAGTATGCTAGACATATGAAAGGGAAAAGAAGTGCGTCTTAAGTCTTGACTTGAAAGTCTCCACAGAATCTGATTGTTTTATTGATGCAGGGAGATCATTCCACAGAACAGGGGCACGATAAGAGAAAGCTCTGTGACCCGCAGACTTCTTATTCACCCTAGGGACACAAAGTAGTCCTGCACCCTGAGAACATAAAGCCCTGGCCACTACGTAAGGTTTAATTAGGTCAGCTAGGTAGGGAGGTGCCAGTCCATGAACAATTTTATAGGTCAGTAGCAGAACCTTAACATCTGATCTCACTGGGACAGGAAGCCAGTGAAGAGACGCCAAAATGGGCGTAATGTGGTCGAACTTTCTGCTTCGTGTCAAAAGTCTGGTTGCAGCATTTTGAACCAATTGGAGAGCCCTAATGCTAGACTGCGGTAAACCAGAAAATAGAACATTGCAGTAGTCCAGTCTAGAAGAGATGAACGCATGGATCAGGGTCTCAGCATCAGCCATAGACAGGATGGGACGAATATTCGCAATATTTCGCAGGTGGAAGAAAGCAATCTGAGTAATATTTCTAATATGGAGGCCAAAGGACAACGAAGAATCAGAAATTACCCCAGGGTTCCTCACTTTGTCAGTGTGATGTATGACACACGAGCCTAGGCTGAGTGTTAACTGGTCAAATTGATGTCGATGTCTCACTGGACCAAGAACCATCATTTCAATCTTATCAGTGTTTAAAAGTAGGAAGTTTCTAGACATTCAACTTCTCACTGCTGCAAGGCAATCTTCTAAGGATTTTATGTGAACAAGATTACCAGCAGTTATCGGCATATATAATTGAGTATCATCTGCATAGCAGTGAAAGGTAATCCCAAAACACCGCAATATGTGCCCAAGGGGTGCTATATAAAGGGAGAAAAGCAGGGGGCCTAAGACAGACCCCTATGGAACCACAAATTTCATGTCACTAAGGTTAGAGGTAGTGTTACTGTACAAAACACAGTGAGAACGACTGGTCAAGTATGACGTCAGCCATGCAAGGGCACTCCCAGTAATCCCAAAATGATTTTCCAGCCTATCAAGTCGAATATGATGATCCACTGTATCAAATGCAGCACTGAGATCTAACAGCAACAGAACTGTAGTGGTGTCCGAATCCATTGTAAGCAGAAGATCATTCACCACTTTATTGAGAGCCGTCTCTGTGGAATGATATTTTCTAAAAGCAGACTGCAGTGGCTCAAAGAGATTATTCTCAGTAAGGTAGTCTACGAGCTGCCGTGACACCACTTTTTCCAGAATTTTAGAGCAGAATGATAGATTTGATATCGGCCAATAGTTTTTCAATACACTAGGGTCAAGATTAGGTTTCTTAAGTAATGGTTTAATCACTGCAGATTTGAAACATTTAGGAACAGATCCAGAAGTTAAAGAAAGATTAATAATTTCCAGCACAATTGGCCCAAGAGTGGGCCACAGGTCCTTAAACAGTTTTGTTGGTATAGAATCAAATAAACAGGTTGTGCTTTTTGTTGACGTTACGAGTTTTGTCAGCATGCCTAGAGAGATACTATCAAATTCTGTAAATCTAGGTAATACCTCAGTAGTGGCGCCCACCTCAATAGCATGGTGTAGTGGCTGGGTTAAGGCATGCTGGGATATGTTCAACCTAATGTCAGCTATTTTCTTCTCAAAGTAATCTAGGAAATCTTGTGCTGTAAAAGGAGAGCGAACTACAGGTGGTTGTCCATGCAAAAGTGTTGCCACCGTGTCGAATAAGAACTGTGAGTTATGCTTGTTTTTGTTGATCAAATCAGAGTAGTAGGTCCACTTTGTAGCCAGTAATACATGCCTATAGTCTAAGATAGCATCACGCCACACAAAATGAAATACTTCTAATTTTCAATGACGCCATTTCCGTTCTTAACCTCTTGCTTTATGCTTGAGGTCACGCAGGTAATTGCTGAACCAAGGTGACTGTGATTTGGGGGGGGGGGGGGGGGCGTGGTTTCAACACAGGTGGTGCAATCATGTCGAGTGTCATTTTGAGCACTGAGTTTAAACTATCCACAAGTCTGTCTACTGACTGGGTATTTGTCAAAAGTGAGGCATATCCCTCTATGATTTTTATGGACATGTCTATGGAAACAGGCCACAGTCTCAACTTGTTGAATTTCCCTCCCTGGTAGATAAACTGCACTATCACCATAGTGGATTTTCTGCACTAATTTCCCCGCTAAGCTAATGGATTCCACACCTACATTTGTCATAAGCCTTGCAGGGTCTCTAATCACCTGCTCCATGGCCTGCTGTAGATTCCTAATGTTACCCTCCCTGTAGAGCTCTATCTATGTTCACAGACAAGATGGTGGCGCCTTCCCCAGTAGGGTGAAGGCCGTCCAGCATCAGCAGGCCACGGCAGCCCCAGAACGAAAGCCAGTTATCAATAAAGTTAAAGCCTTGCTGTCTACAAAACTGCGCCAGCCACCTATTTAATGATGTCAGCCTGCTAAACACCTCATCGGTACCCCGGGAGGGGAGGGGACCAGAGACTATTAATCAATGCCGACACATCTTTCTGGCAAGGTCACAAGTCCTCTCTATGTCCATTTTTGTGACCTCTGAGTGCTTCATCCTGATATCATTGGTGCCGATGTGAATAACTATGTGACTATATCTCATGTCATGTCCCTTCGTCTGTCTTCCCTTCTGCAGCGTCAGCACCCTAAGATGGGATGCAATGTCGGGAGCTCTGGCCCCAGGAATACATTTAATGTCAGCCGGCATCTTTAACCTGACTTTGCGGGTGATAGAATCCCCTATCACTAAAGTCCGGTGTTTTGGCCTGGAGATAGGAGTGGAAGTCACTTGTGGGCTCTGAGAATTCACATCAGGTAAATCCAAGAGGGAGAAGTGATTCACAGTTCGCAGTGGCGCGTGTGATCGGGGTGCCACAACCGGGCACCAAGCCCTACAGGGCTTCCTCCGCCTAGCCACAGTCTGAAAACCGTCCTCCACAGCCAGCGTTTCTAGGCTGATGCTAATGGGCTCGCTAGCCGGCCCACCACTAACCTCATCTGGAGTGCCCGTAACATCTAACTCCACTGCGCTAAAAAAGCCGCATTGATAAATCCACTGTGCACACTATTGACAAATAGATGAAACTCTGATCAAATCAGATAAGAATCAGCCTGATAAGATGTTTATGATTAGTCAGTTGTTTCACTGAAAAAAGTGCCCGTCCTTTCGCTCCAGGAGAGTTTTTTAAAAACTTACTGCTTTGCTTTAAATATGCAATAAGGCTATTTGAGGTCATCTGTGGCACTGTTTGATAGCCTGGACCTGATAATAACAGGCAGCGAACCCTCTTTCTCAACAGTTGCACATACACTGTGCAGGCCTCAGGTGCAGGGACGAGCCCACAGGGGTGCGGGGTGGCAACCCCCCCCTTCCCCCAACCCATTAAAGGTCCACTTTTGTAAAAGTGGAGATTTTCTTTTGCTGCGCCAATAAGCTCTCTGTCACTGTTCCGTTAATTTCAAAGTTAAAAACTGTCTTCATATGTAGCAGATGGTTTTTCTCTCTTTATGCTTGCAGCCACAGCTTGCAGCTGCACTGCACACTTTCTCCCTCAGTTTATATGAAGACAAAAGGTTTAACAAAGCCATATGGCAAATGCACTTACATTAAAAATTACATTAACAGTTCAAAAAAATTTCTTGACTAAAAGTAGAAGCACAGGTTTACGTAAGGAACGTGAAAAATGTTTGTGAACTGTGTCCATGAGCAGCTCTTACTAGCGACCTTACAAGCTCAAGGTCATATCTCTTTAACTCAAACAGTTTGTAGCCAAAACTGATTAATCATGGTGGAGGAATTATGGGTTAGTCAAGTGGTTAAATTTTGGATAATCTTGATCAAATGTCAAGGCCACACTTAGAATCACAAAGAAATCATTTGGATGAAACTTTGTCAAAAGTATGTCATGGATTTTGCACTGTCTGAGTGTCTATTCTAATATAATTTTAGTTTTGAGGTCATTGAGCTTTGATTAATAGTGTGCATGCTCATCCATCACTCCCTGTTACCCCTTGTTCTCCCACACTCTCACCTCCAATCAGAGCTTTCCTGAGAATCCAAATGGTCTGTGTAAACAGGTGTTAAGTGGAATGTAGTAACTCTCTCTGTAACTTCAGTGGACACTGATATGAATCTGTTCATGTGGCCGAACAGCGACTGATCAAAGCAACAGAACAAAGCTTCACCCGCCTGTGGCTGAGGCATTTGGAGCCTGAAGCCATCTACCAGGTTAAGCGTCCAACAGCTGTCTGAATAATTGTTTGTGCACTCTGACATCTTCAGTCAGGGATGAAATTGCACTTTGCTGCTGATCAGGGTTCAGATTAGAGGTCTTGACATGTCCGTTTCCTAATAACCGAGACCTGACCAAAGAGCCAACTTAAGTTGGGACCGAAGTCTGATCTGTATGTTTTGGTCCGTGTTTGATCCTGCTCTTATGTCTCAGGTCTGCCAAACACAGGTTGAGCATGTTTGACCCATTCTCCTCAGACTGCTGGGAGCTGGTCAAACCTGCGTTGTTGCCATTCACAGTGCATTTCTCTGATGCTGCTGTATTGGCAGAGTATTTGCATTTTTATGGTGGGGATTGAAAATGTGCACATTTTGTGTGACATATTAATGTATGCGGCAGCACAATGGCTTAGTGGTTTGCACTGTTGCCTCACAGCAAGAAGGCCATGGGATCAATTCCCATCTGTACCCTTTCTGTGTGGAGTGTGCGTGTTCTCCCCGTGTTTGTGTGGGTTCTCTCCGGGTGCTCCGGCTTCCTCCCGCATCCAAAGACATGCAGGTAATTGGAGTAAGCAGGTATTGAAAATGGATGGATAATAATGTATACATAATACATTTTTGGAACCACAAGTATTAAGTTGGGAAGAAATAATCTTTAAAGGAGACCTGCATTGAAATAAATGTGGTCAGATTTCAGAAAGAAATAGCTGATATGTATTTATAAGACCCTTGTGAATGCAGTAAAGTAAATCTGTAAGCCCAAATTTGTAATTCAGCGGAGAAATCTTCGTTTAAAAATGACAAATTTGCAGCTAAAATTTAGCCCTCTGTGAAAACAGTTTGTACAGCCGTATCATTTCCATGACGTCAGGGACAAGACAACGCGCTCCCGCCTTCAGTCCGATCCCGCATTGAAATTGATTTTATCTGTTAGTAATGTTACTGTTATACACGTCCTGGTTTCAACATCCAAAAGTAAGCTGCAATGAATGTGAGATACAGCTCTGATACATGATACATGCTCAGATCAGCGGCGACATCGACAGCAGGCGACGTTCTTCCCCCACGCCTCTCTCTCTCTGCCTCTGCTGCACTTAACGAGTGCATGCGCTCGTTAAATTCCGTCGCGGGCCACTCACACCCCCGAGTCTGCTGTGCAGCTGCAGACACGGCTCTTTCTACTGAATGGTGCAGCCTTGGCACAAGTCCAGAGACTACGCTCGCCTTTTTAATGCGAAGCAGCCGGTGACACCTGTTACTGCAAGGACAGACTTGCAGCAAAATCCGCAGCGCCGCACATCTCGGAAATCGGAGCCGCAGATCTCCGTGGCCACTGAGAGAGGTTTATATCATTTTAATGACTTGAATTCTTTGCGGGTCTCGCCTCCGTAGCCCGCGACGGTACACCGGAGGCGAAAGACAGTAGACTTTCAATGCAACACCACTCAATCAAACGGGCATATGAAAAAGTCCCCCAAAATAATTTTCAAGTGCAAATAAAAGAAATGTGTACTCACCAAGCGTACCCCAAGACAATACGAAGTTTAAAAAAAGTAGATCCTTCCAAGAAAAAGACATAAGACAAGAAAAAGGTGCAGATGAAACCTGACGTAAATCCACAAATTACAGTTGGCGCGCGCAATGCATGCTGGGAGAGGGTCTTCTCAGTGACGTCTCGGCAGCGTCCATGATGAGAGGGACAGTTTTGCGGAGGCTAAATGTTAGCTGTAAATTTGTTATTTTTAAATGAAGATTTCTCCGTTGAATGACAGATCTGGGCTTGCAGATTTACTTTACTAAATTCAGAAGGATCTTATGTGTAAATATAAGTCATTTTTTGGTCCAAAGATCTGACTGCATGTATTTCAATGCAGGTCTACTTTAAAAAGATTATCACAAACATGAATTCATATAAATCCAGAACAGTACCTGAAGTGTTTCCTGCAGGGTATCACACTCCATATTAAAACAACAATGTTTCTGAGGCACTGCAGAATAAGAATAAACACAGCAGCGTACAAATACACTTCTTTGTGGTGTATAGAGGTTAGTCTGCTGTGAGGTGAGACAAATAAGAATGTGACATTCTGCATTATGATATTTTGAAGCTGTAAAGGTTTGGGGAAACTGTGCACAAAGTGATCTCCCAGTTCTCAAATAACTAATTAGTTCTTACAAAGAAGTATTCAGTGTTCACAGTGGGTGATGAGTTGCTTTTATCCATCGTTTCCCAGTGCACACAATGGGGGAAACCACTCCAAAAAGAAACAAGTCAAGCAGAGTCTGGGAGCATGCAGTGGTGCCATGCATTACCACATCCACCACACTAGGGAATTGCCTCAGCTTGTGGATGGCAACCACTCAGGCAAGCACTCCTAGGATTCCTTTGCGATGGACACGGGGTGTTGGTTGTACCAGAAGGGAACTGTAGATTTAATCTAATGCAGTGCATTGAAAAATGTCTGGTCTGCATTGCTGAACCAGACACGGCATTGGGCGCTTGGAGGAAGTGTGTGTTTGGCGGTGTAGCATTACGGTTTTGACTGACCAACCAAAATACTAAGCTAAGAAATTCTATCACTCTTTGTTTGGCCTTGCCTTGTCAGACGGGAGGTTTTGTCTGATTTTTTTCAGTTTGACTCACATTGGTTTGTGTTCTGTGGCTACTGATATAAACTCTTCTGTGAATAAGCCGAAGTTGTATAGCCAGTGTTTGACTGTGAGTAATTGATATGTTGAACACTTGACTTATTGGCCAAGGGTTTTTTGAAGGTCAATTCAAGGATGGGTATAGTGGAGTACATTCTGCATGAATTAAATTACTTCCATTAAAACGAGAATATTATTGCAGTTTTTACAGGTGCAAAGTGGAGCTCACCAAGAGATCATAAAATGTCACATAGACGTCATGAGCTTCTTTTTTTTACCACACATAAAGAAACAGACAGGACATTATCACAGTAAAGCATTTACAATTTTCCTCTTTTTTGTATATTACTATTGTAACAAACATTTGTTTCCAGATTTGCAGATTTGGTGATTTGCTGTCTATCATGTTGAAGAAAAGTTAGTCATGTTTCCAGACTTTATGTTTAATTTTCGGCAAGTTTTATTGTTGTACTGACTGGAATAATGTGCAAATATACATTCTTTTGAATATTCCACATGTGTCATTACAGTGCTTGTGGCTTTGTTGCTCATACTTTCTTTGTGGAGAATTTACAGTATTAATATAGTGCATATTGCAGTACAGCACAGAAATTTCTGGGGTTTATGGTATTATAGTTTAATAACATTTATGTGTTTTTGTACTTAAATGCTGCATCATAGCCCAGCTGCAAATTGTCTGAGCTTGTCTGACATATTTGTGTCAAATGAACTATGAGTGTCTCTTTCCAGTTGCGATCATCCAGTTATGATGATTTTTTTTTCATAAAACCTGCTTTAATATCTTCAAAAATTTTTCTAAATTTTTTTTTTACGCAATGTGTTTTTTTTACCAACTTTACTTGTAGAATTTCAAATCAAAAATCTAATCTACACTTAATATAATACACAGTCACGTAATAAGGAACATTTCAGCGAGATATCAGGACTTGAATAAATACATCTTAAATTGCTTTAAATTTATTATTAAGTGAAAGAGTTTGTGAGACATTTCTGAGATGAAACAAGCTTTTGGGGGTCTTTTGTTTCATTTTTTTATTTTTGTGGGACTTTTTTATATCCTGTGTTGTTGGTGATGCATGTAACACTACCTAATGTTGCTCAAAATGAATTTTCTCAACAAATTTCAATGCTTTATTTCAAGAAATCTTAACTGAATTTTTACTTGTTTCATTGTCAGATTCTTTTATAACATGAAAACTGTGTTTTTAACTCATAACAAATAAGACTTACCAATAAATCTGACCAAGTCTGTAGCTTGTATAGTAGCAGCCCATAACATGTAATTCATTGTGTAAAATAGAACCTTGAAGAATATTAACTGTTCCAAAAGCAGATCATGTTCATTTACAGTTATCTTTAAGAATACTAAATATCATTACTTGCTTCACATGATTATTATTGGATATTGGACACATCAGCTAATCATGTAGCACAGCGCAGTAGACACAACGGTTCCCAATGCTAAGCAGCCATCCTATTTGCTGTTTATGCTGCATAAATGAACATAAGATTCTTTCCTAATGCGGTATAAACTGTTGTAAAAACAAATCAGTATAGGTTGTTGTTGTGCAAGTATTTCTAATTCATTAATGAGCTTTCCCTGTGATCATCAAGTAGAGTTAATCCCCACTTCACATTTGGAAAACTGCACACTAACCACAGAAGACAGACTATTCTAAACACACATTCAGGTATTTATTCCGTGTGTCTTCAGCCCTGAAGCAGGCCTCCAGGAACTTCATGCTTCACTCATCTCTCTGACATCAATGCAGTTCATGTGCATTTCCTTAAACACATGATCTGATCTGGGTTGTTGCAAGTTAAAAAGCCTGGTCCTTCCCTTTCTTTCTGCCCTGCTTTCTTTTAATACTGATGTTTGTTATAGTTTGCTTTGCCATTGTTCAATCTTGGATAAGCATCAAATGTAGAATGCATACATACAGGACAAAGCCTGCGTGAAGTCACCAATAGGTTTTCCATGGGGTTCCTGAACAGCCAATATGAAGCTCATGTCTGGGTGTCACCATGTTGGCAGCACTTTGGCTACATAAAGGCAAACCCATAAATGGATAAAGAGGTGGCACGTGGGTGACTATGTGTGTGACGAAAGAAGCCTAAGCATGCTGCTATCTTGAAGTCCAAGCTAGCTAAGCTAACAGGCTAACCTCAGTTTGGGTGTTTATTAAATCATATTTTTGGGGACTGTGTGGTCGTAACAGTTTGCTTTGATATGGGCTTAAAAGGTATGAGCCACGAGCATTTTGTTATAAATATCTGAGATAATATGGCTTGGTGTGTGGTTAATTGTATTAATGGATGTCAAAGAAGTCAGTGCTCCAGTATTTATGTCAAGTGAAATTTTAGTCTTATTTAATTTATATGTGGCTTTGTGACTTTAGGTTAGACCTGTTCAAAAAATAACTTTTTCATTAAAGTTATTCAAACTGATATTATTCCCATTCTCCAAGGTCTAAATTAACTAAATATACCAGTTACTTTGATCTTGGACCTTGGCTATGCCTGCCTCAAGAGCCATGTAGTTTTATTGTTGACGTTTTTCAAAAACACTGCAAAATTCGGGATATTATGTCTTTGTTTTCATTGTAGCTTCCCAGCGATTAATGCTATAGCATTGCAAGTGGTACCAAACGATAGCTAATAAAATTTTCTTGCATAGGGTATAAAACACATAAACATCTGTGTAAATTTTAACTAATTTTAATGCACAAACATACATATTTTTGATGCTTGGAAAGGATGACATCATATGATACATAACTTTATTTAAAAAATGTTACTCTTAATGCACATATATCACAATTATCACATATTACATTGAGGAATAGGTTTAAACCAATTAAGTTTTATCTCTTCATTTCAGATTGTTTGTGAACTGCTGACATCATCTGGCATCTGGAAGACAACTACGCAGCGGGAAAGTGGTCAGCGATACAAGTGAACGGGATGAACCAACTGAGAAGAGAAGAAAGGTGGCAACTCCTGCCACAACGTCATCCAGTGATGTGTATCTCATTGGGCAACCCAGCTCCAGCAGTAGTGTGCAGTAATCTGGTGGACTTTCCTTGAAGTCATTCATGTAACTTTGGCTCAAGTTATAGCGAGTGTTTATCCTGTTTCGTGTTTAGTGCAGGCTGATATAGCAAAGTCATCAAGATCTGCGCCTCCTGCCTTCAACACTGCAGACACCATGGCTGTAGTCTGGTTGTCAGAGAGTGACAACCGATCTTGTACTTGGTTTTTATGAACAGTCTGGTGTTGGCTCAGTGTATTCTGAACCATTACTACAACCCCTGGCAAAAATTATGGAATCACCGGCCTCGGAGGATGTTCATTCAGTTGTTTAATTTTGTAGAAAAAAAGCAGATCACAGACATGACACAAAACTAAAGTCATTTCAAATGGCAACTTTCTGGCTTTAAGAAACACTATAAGAAATCAAGAAAAAAAGATTGTGGCAGTCAGTAACGGTTACTTTTTTAGACCAAGCAGAGGAAAAAAATATGGAATCACTCAATTCTGAGGAAAAAATTATGGAATCACCCTGTAAATTTTCATCCCCAAAACTAACACCTGCATCATATCAGATCTGCTCGTTAGTCTGCATCTAAAAAGGAGTGAACACACCTTGGAGAGCTGTTGCACCAAGTGGACTGACATGAATCATGGCTCCAACACGAGAGATGTCAATTGAAACAAAGGAGAGGATTATCAAACTCTTAAAAGAGAGTAAATCATCACGCAATGTTGCAAAAGATGTTGGTTGTTCACAGTCAGCTGTGTCTAAACTCTGGACCAAATACAAACAACATGGGAAGGTTGTTAAAGGCAAACATACTGGTAGACCAAGGAAGACATCAAAGCGTCAAGACAGAAAACTTAAAGCAATATGTCTCAAAAATCGAAAATGCACAACAAAACAAATGAGGAACGAATGGGAGGAAACTGGAGTCAACGTCTGTGACTGAACTGTAAGAAACCGCCTAAAGGAAATGGGATTTACATACAGAAAAGCTAAACGAAAGCCATCATTAACACCTAAACAGAAAAAAACAAGGTTACAATGGGCTAAGGAAAAGCAATCGTGGACTGTGGATGACTGGATGAAAGTCATATTCAATGATGAATCTCGAATCTGCATTGGGCAAGGTGATGATGCTGGAACTTTTGTTTGGTGCCTTTCCAATGAGATTTATAAAGATGACTGCCTGAAGAGAACATGTATATTTCCACAGTCATTGATGATATGGGGCTGCATGTCAGGTAAAGGCACTGGGGAGATGGCTGTCATTACATCATCAATAAATGCACAAGTTTACGTTGATATTTTGGACAATTGAAAGGATGTTTGGGGATGATGAAATCATTTTTCAAGATGATAATGCATCTTGCCATAGAGCAAAAACTGCAAAAACATTCCTTGCAAAAAGACACATAGGGTCAATGTCAATGAGCAGATCTGATTTGATGCAGGTGTTAATTTGGGGGATGAAAATTTACAGGGTGATTCCATAATTTTTTCCTCAGAATTGAGTGATTCCATATTTTTTCCTCTGCTTGGTCTAAAAAAGTAACCGTTATTGACTGCCACAATCTTTTTTCCTTGATTTCTTATAGTGTTTCTTAAAGCCAGAAAGTTGCCATTTGAAATGACTTTAGTTTTGTGTCATGTCTGTGATCTGCTTTTTTTCTGCAAAATTAAACAACTGAATGAACATCCTCTGAGGCCGGTGATTCCATCATTTTTGCCAGGGGTTGTAGTACCTCTGCCTTCACTGTTCTGTGAGTCTTTATCAGTTGAAATTTCCCCAACTTCTGCTGCTGCAGCAGTCACTGATGATAACATTCTCTCTTCTCTTTCTTCTCGGAAGCTTTTCTCTCTAGACTTCTTCTCAAACACCTTGTCAAGACCTGACGTGTGCCAGTTGAGTGGTCTATTGGTCCAAGTAGAAATTGACGTCCTCTTCCTTGGCCTCCTTTGTGAGCAGCCTGTTGGTTCTTATCTCCTCCACAGCATCTTTTGATCCAATATCAAATAACTTGTCTAAATCCTTCATCAAGTCAGTTCGTTTGTCTTCCTCTGGTTTGTTGTCTCTCCCCTTGTTTTTGACAATTTTCCTGTACTTTTCATGGAGGATCATGAAGTGATTGACTGCATTTGGTCTAGTTAGTTTTTTAATCCTTGCCATACTCCAGAATGGCAAAACGACATCCAATGTATCATGGGCTAGAGACCTATTGTCATTGTTGGGATTCTCATTTCTTAAATGCAGGAAATACTGGAACACCTGGCGATTAGTAGGAAGTTGACAGCCAGTGATGCTGGAGCTGGGTTGCCCAATGAGATACACGTCACTGGACAATGTTATGGCAGGAGTTGCCACCTTTCTTCTCTGCTCAGTTGGTTCATCCCGTTCACTTGTATCGCTGACCACTTTCCCGCTGCATGGTTGTCTTCCAGATGCCATGATGTCAGCAGTTCACAAACAATCTGAAATGAAGAGATAAAACTTAATTGGTTTAAACCTATTCCTCAATGAAATATGTGATAATTGTGATATATGTGCATTAAGAGTAACATTTTTTTAAATAAAGTTATGTATCATATGATGTCATCCTTTCCAAGCATCAAAAATATGAATGTTTGTGCATTAAAATTAGTTAAAATTTACACAGATGTTTATGTGTTTTATACCCTATGCAAGAAAATTTTATTAGCTATCGTTTGGTACCACTTTCAATGCTATAGCATCAATCTCTGGGAAGCTACAATGAAAACAAGGACATAATATTCCGAATTTTGCAGTGTTTTTGAAAAACGTCAACAATAAAACTACATGGCTCTTGAGGCAGGCATAGCCAAGGTCCAAGATCAAAGTAACTGGTATATTTAGTTAATTTAGACCTTGGAGAATGGGAATAATATCAGTTTGAATAAGTTTAATGAAAAAGTTATTTTTTGAACAGGTCTACTTTAGGTCCACTATCAAGATGGTTATACTTAGAAACTTAAGGTTAACGTCAATGTGCATTTACTGGCATTCAGAACATGTTCACACATGAAAAAATTAAATTTGTGACTCACACCCCGGAGTGCATAATAATAATAAAATGGCAGTATAATAAATGAAGCTTAAACCTAATAAAACTTGAAATAACTCAATACACAGATTATCTATAAGACCGTTCAATAAATAAATTTAAATACAGAGCAGCATGTTAAAAACAGAATAGTGGAATAGCAGTAGCAGCACAGCAGAGGAAAGCAGGGACATAAGGTCAGTTTATAGTTTATAAGTACAGCCTCCGGGAAGGAACTGGCTTTCAGCCTAGATGTCCTGACTTTAATGCATTGCAGCCTCCTGCCTGAGGGGAGGGGGCAAAGAGTCCATATGCAGGGTCGGTGGGGTCCTTCATAATGCCGGACGCCATACTTCTGCACCTGTTGATGTAAGTGGCCCCGATGGATGGAAGACCAGCGTGTGTGGTCGTATGGGCAGATTTAATCCCCATCTGCAGTGCCTTCCTGTCAGCACTTCAACTGCTGCCTTAAAAATCTGAGTAAACTCATCTTCAAAGTAAATTTGTTTGTTTTTTTAACTCAAAAGGTCGCATTATAGAAGTAGTTTAATTATTGATTAGTTGAACAGCAACTGAACTTGAGTTTTTTTTTTTTGTTTGTTTGTTTTGTTTTGTTTTGTTTTTAAGTAGAACCTCCTTGATCATTTTTGCAGTACACTGATGGTGCAACAGGTCTTATGGTCTCTGCTGTTTTCCAGTATATATTTTTGTACATGAACTCTAAACCACCCATTATGAAAACCACTTTCTAGTACAAAAAACTATGGATTAATCAAACACCTGATTCAAGGAAATAAAAGTAATCACTGTTCAAGTGAAGGGGGTGTTGTAAATCAATCACAGAGGAAATATATACACTAAATTTTCCTCTACTAATTGAAGACCTAAATATACATTACTGAAACATTCATTTGAAAGAGATGTTATCTTGATTTACCCTTGAATTGTGTTAAACTCATACTAGCTAGCTGTAGTGGATGATTACAGATTTACTTATATTTGTAATCTGTCTCTGTCAACTGGGGTTTTTCCAGATGAAATGAAAATTGCTAAGGTAGTCCCATTATATAAAAATGGAGACAAACATAATTTTTCTAATTACAGGCCAGTATCATTGCTTCCACAGTTTTCTAAAATTATGGAAAAAGTTTTTGTAACAAGATTGGATAAATTTATTGAGAAACATCATATTTTAAATAATGCTCAGTATGGATTCAGAACAAAACATTCGACAGCTATGGCAATTATGGAACTAATAGAGAAAATATCAACAACAATAGATAATAAGGATTATTTTGTAAGTATTTTTATTGACCTGAAAAAGGCTTTTGATGTTATAGACCACTCAAGGTTGCTCCACAAGTTACAACAATATGGAATAAGAGGTGTTGCACATCAGTGGGTAAAAAGCTACTTAGAAAATAGAAAACAGTTTGTTCAGATAAATAATACCAAATCAGAATTGTGTAACATTATTTATGGAGTACCACAAGGATCGGTACTTGGACCCAAACTGTTTATTTTGTATATCAATGATTTTGTGAATGTATCCAATGTGCTTGGCAGCATTTTATTTGCTGATGATACAACGCTGTTTTACTCTGGATCAGATATACAGGAAGTAGCACAAGTGATAAATACAGAGTTGGAAAAAGTTAAACATTGGTTTGATATAAACAGATTGTCACTAAATATTAATAATACAAATTTCATATTGTTTAATGATAGAGCGAAAGAAAATAATGTGTCATTACAAATAGATGGAATGGATATACAAAGGGTAAAAGAAATGAAATTTTTAGGAGTCATGATTGATGAAGATCTTACATGGAAGTCACACATAAATTACATAAAAGGAAAAATAGCGAAAGCCATTGCTGTTTTGCATAAAGTAAAATATTCATTAAATAGTTATGGTTTATTAATATTGTACAATTCATTGATTGTCCCATATTTAACTTACTGTGTAGAAATCTGGGGATCAACATATACAACCTATATACAACCTTTATTTATTTTGCAGAAAAGAGCTTTAAAAGTGATTAGTAACAGTGGTTTTAGAGATCCATCTAATCCATTGTTTATTAAGTATAGGGTACTTAAATTTCATGATTTAGTTGATTTGAAAATATTACAAACGATGTACCAAGTTAATAAAAATACTTTACCAACAAACATTCAAAATATGTTTGAAAAAAGAGTAAGTAGTTATAAATTGAAAGGAATAGAAGTCTTTAAAAAACCAAGATTTAGAACCAAAGTAAAGGAAAGGAGTATTGCAGTAAATGGTGTCAAATTATGGAACAATCTTAATAAAGAAATTAAAGAATTAAGGTCACTTAAATTATTTAAAAAACATATTAAATTAGATGTATTAAGTAAGTATGAAACTATGAAGTAAGTCAGTGGGCTGCAAGAAAGTCAAAAAAAAAAAAAGTAAACTGTTAATAATGTTTGGAGTGTCTTAAGTTTAAATATAACCTGTCAGTGATGTAATCTATTAATTAATGGTCATAATTATGAAATGGGTCAGTGGTATGTGACAAGTTAAAGAAATGCAATCTGTTAAATAATGTTGACTATGATGCTGTATATTGAAAGATTGTATTGTTAAAAGGGGCAGAAATCATAAGACTTGTTCTTCTTTCTGCTCCTTTTCATTCTGGTATTGTGGTGCTTTTGTTTTTTGCTTTTCTGTTTTTCTTTTAAATGAATGAAATAAATATTAAAAAAAAAAAAAAAAAGATTATGACTCGTCGTCCCACCCCTCGTCGACACTGATGCAGGCATGTATATCTTACTGGATGATTTTAATTGATTTTTTTTTTTTTAAGTTACCCATAGCTATGTAGTATGAAACATTGATGCAGGCATATGACTTTGGATTGTTGTGTTTGTGGTTCAGCCAGCTACTTTTTGCCATCTTTGGGTAAGGTTTGGGGATTTGCTATAAGACTGCTGTCAAGCTGAGCCAAACGTGGTAGGATGACATCACACTAATGAGTAGTAACTTTATTTGGACCTTTCCTGTGTCTGTTTCTGACTTCTGTCTGTGTGTTTGTCACACGTTCACCCTGCTCAGCCCTGACTATCTCTCATTAGTGCATCTGGAGTGAGGCGATGCTGTATATTTGTGTAGAATGGTTGGATGTCCTTGGGAGGAAGTGTTGACACTGAAGATAAAGAGGCAGCCAGCCTCACACCTGGCCCGTATTAGTAGGACCAAAGACCATGATCCACATGCATCTGCCTTCATTTTTGTTTTTGCATTGTCAGTAGATCTGAGCTACGTTGTCTGTGCTGTATTATCGTCCCACGTGAGACTGTGAGAGATGGTGGACACGAGGCGGTGAAAGGTACTGGAGGGACATGGGGAGACAAGACTCCTGCCTGTTGTTAACGAGGTTCCTCTGAGGTAGAATGCACCTCTTTTTTTCCAGCTCATAGTCTGGGAATGTTGTTGCAATGGGAACAATACTCCTCCGTACATCTGCCGGCCTCACACTTGCACCCATTGAAATACCATTTGCGCCATGGTCCTGCTCCAGTCTTTTTCATGCAAAGAATATCCTAAGTAAAAGCAAAGTTGCACATTTCCCCTTTTGCTCATGCAAAACTAGGGCTGCACGATATGTATCGTTTGAGCATCACCATGGGTACTGATATGCATGTGTGCAATTGTTACATTGCAAGACTCGTGATGAGTCATAATTAAATTAAGCATGCACATTTACGTTGCCAACTTAGTGATAAGGGTAAAAATCCATTTTCAATATAGATGACTAACCAACAAAAGATGTCGAAGATGTTGAAATACTTGAATAAAGGATCTTGGTAATGCGAGTGCGTGACATGCACCTTCTCCCTCGCTACACTGCACACATCAATCACGTTGTTGGATGAAAAATTAAAAAAAGCAAAAAACAGGCTTGCAATTTGTTTTTGGTGACTGAAAATGATGCTTTTTGAAAATGTGTCCCAGAGTGGATAAATATAAACGCTGGATTCATGTCTCTGTGTGGGCAAGCATTATATAATAATTAATGACATGTTGTTGTTGTTAACAGTGTAATATAACACACTTTGTTTTCCTTTTTTTGTCTCATTGATCATTAATGGGATTCATTTTTGTGGTGAGCAGAAAGCTGAAGACATGACTGTGGTGAATACTGATTGTGAATAAATGGAGGGCTGTAATCCTAATAAAATAATTGCAGAAAGGACTTTCAACCTTTAAAATTTGTTATTTTTCTTCTTGTTGGTGGCTTTGTTCAGCTCAGGCTGAGAAATGCACTGGAGGTACTGTATTATAACACTGAAGGACTTCTTTAAAAATGCTGCTTTTATTCACAAGCAATTTACACGATAAGGAAGTATTTCCAAGTGGCATCGCTATGGGCAAGAAAATCGCAATGTCAATTTTTTTTTCCCCAATAGTATACAGCACTGTGCAAAACCAAGATTTATGAAGAATTGTAAACATTTAACTTTCAAAATCATTCATTCATTTTCTTGCTGCAGTGCCAGCAGCTCATCCCACCCTTCCCAATACTCAACCAGGTACCATCACACTGTTTTTTATATTTCTGAATTCTGCACATGAATTATAGCAAACTAACTAATTTTAGGTAAAGGATGAGTTTTAAAGCTGTTTCAGGGTTACAACTGGAAAATTAACTTTATTGGCACAAGTATCTTACTTTAGCAAGTTAGCATTTCCATAGCAAGAAAGTTACTGTTGAAGTTTTTTGTATTTCTAACCTTTTTGCACTTATTGTCTTTGTCTTACTGTGTGGTTGTGAGACTTGGACGTTAGCTCGTGTCCAAAGGCAATGACTGGATGTCTTTGGGACTAAGTTTCTTCAGGGTATCTTTGGGTACTGCTGGAATGACTATGTATTGAATGGGTGGACAAGTAAAGAGATTTTAATGAGGAATATAATTTGTATTACATGTTTTTGGTCATGTGGAACATTTCTTTGGACATGATCCAGCATGCAGGTTGAGGACACCAGATGCTGGAGAAGGCCAAGGGGCTGCTTAGATTCCATCTTGAAAAAGATGATTACTTTTGAGAGGTACGGATGGGACAGTTGTCTGTCTGGGTGATTGTCATCCAGGACCCAAGGTTTTTCTGTAGTGCGGCAGAAGCAGTGAAGCATGGCACCACCACCTGGACCCAGGGCTGACCTCTTTGATCACATCAACAGTGACCTGTGTGTAATTTATATGAGCAAGTGAATGCCAGTGTACATATTCAGATATCTGAGTAACACAAAGAGAAAAGGACAATATATTGGCTTCAACATGCTAAATCATCTTTAGCAACACCAGAGTATTTGATAGGAGCTCAGTTCTATCAAACGTCTGCCATGTTGTACCCAAAGACTGCAGATTAGGATAATGACAAATCTCAAATTCATTAGCCTGTGGTTATAAATGATGAACTTTTACCTAAAACTCACAAAAATGACTTTAGTTTTGCCAGACCTTGAAAAAACCTCCCGCACCTAAGACAGTTTCATATTTCACATTAAAACACCTAGCGGCTCAAACACTCTTTATTATAACATGTCAGTTTTACATACAGTACACATGAGGAATACATGAAAATGAGTACATATAGCTTTTGTCGTGTTTTCAATAGTGTTTCAGATTTGTGTATTAGTGTTAATAAATTTGCTGCTAAGATATTTGTCTATTTTGCAAGTAGAACAAACCTCCTCCATCAACCTTACAGCTCTCTCAGCTACTATGAGTAGAGAAGCATTTCACAGCTTTGGGACACTTAAGTTTGGTTATTGTTGACAGCAGGACTTCATAATCTGTCTCTGAATAGTGTTGGTTAGAAAACCAGGCCCGCGACCATGTAGTTGCTGTTCTCGCCACTTTGCAAGAAGGAAAAATGCAATAAGTGCTAAAATTCCTCGTGAGTTCCACCTGGCCCTGTGAAGTGTTAGCAGCTTGTGCCATTTGATGTGAGGCCATTTTTCCTCCATTTTGTAAAACTTGTATGCTTCACAAAGCTCAAAAAGGAATTTAAAATCAAGTCTCCAGCCAAGGTTCTCATATTGTGGTATCACTTCTGTGCCCATGTGTGCATTTTGCAAATCATCATACTGTTCCAAAATCTCATCAATAAACTCGTAGTTAATGTTAGGTGACCGTGACCGTATAGGAAAAAAGAAGTCCAACACATGTCGCAGAACAAGATCAAGAATGTGGTGCTGGCAGCCGATGTATTGAGGTTCATCGACTCCCTTGTGTCGAAATGTTCTCTGAAACCTGGCTACAACACCATTTTTGTGACCAGTATTGACTGCTGTTGTGTCAGAGATGATCATCTGAATACTGTTCCATGCATTGTACTCATCAAGCAGGTCCTATCTTGGTATATAGATGTCTGCAGAGTGGTTCTACTGTCACAAGCCAAAATGCCAAGTTGTAATGTTCTTCTGTCATTTTTCAAGTACACAACTTGGTACTCCTTATTGTCAATTTTCTTACCATCAAAATGCAAACAAAATTTCTCTTTAGAGATCAGTTCCATGAGGCGGTTCTTAACTTGTTCTGCATCTCTGATTGTTCGACGCCAGACAACAGACTGTGATGGTGTTGGGACACTAACTCCATCTTCAGCCAGACTTTGAAGCACCTGTGACGCTTTTCTGGTTGACAAAGAGTGTTTAGACACCAGTTTGGCAGCAGACTTTGTTGAGTGGCATGTTCATGTTTATCTATAAATGGACTGCATTTGTATATTGGACAAGCCCGGCATGGCGTCACCCATAGGTTTTTTGTAGAGACCCAGAAGAGTCCTTTTGAAGTGTAAGATGCTGCTCTGTGTTTTGCCATGTTGGCAGTGCTTACGATGTCAACCCATATTTGCATGAAGAGTTGGAGTGTGGGTGAAACTCTGCATGACCTGGGTGGGACAAATGACAAATGACAAACACTCCCCCATTTTAGAGGTACAGAACAAGCAAAACTAACAGGCTAATCTTGGTTCAGGTGTTTATTAAATAATATTTTTGGGGACTGAGCATAGATCTCATAAGGTGTGGGCATTAAAAACTAGAAGCACTCAGACAGTGCAAACCTCCGCCAAGGCCATGGGGTCACTGACACCATAACATCTACACTCCGTGGAATCATTGAACCTAAGAAAGTCTAACAATGATGTTTGCTCAGTAGTAAAAAAGTTTCATCTGCTGTGACTGGATAGCCTGTATCCTTAGCGTTTGGCATCACAGTTTACTGCAACTTGCACCTTTCCCAGAAGCTACTGTCATCTGAGCAGATATTGATATTGCATGTGCTTATAGACAAAAACAAATAAGAGACAAAATTCAATTTATTATTCAACTAAACTGCAAATATATGAATTTTTTAACATTTATGAAACACTTCTCTAAACAAGGCCAAAGGGTCACTGACCCTAAAGAGATTCCCTCCTTGGCACAGTGATCTATTTCTTTTTGTCTCTTTCTCTAAAGTTGGATATAATAATCATTAGATTATTAATATATAAACGAAAATAAATTTAAGAAATATTACAATTTGAAAACAAATGCACCCGAACGTGATGACAGCTGCAACTGCTTAATGCTAACTTTTAACATTGAAAATGCCGGATCACCACTAAAATTTAATCACTTGTTCCTCTTGTCATTTCCAACCACTCCACAAAATTTCAACAAAATCCGTTCAAAACCTTTTGAGTTATCCTGCTGACAAACAGACAAACAAACAAACGCGACCGAAAACATAACCTCCTTGGCGGAGGTAATAATGACTACTTTTTTCATCAGTAATCTTACATAACCGAACATCAAGCTACAGATAGCTGCTAAAAGTGCTAATGCCATTTGAATCCAAAATTAAATAAAATGGAAATTTCACTTGACAGAAATACTAGAGCCCAGATGTCTTAGATGATCTGTTAGGACAATTTACCACACAACAAGCCATATGATTACAGATATTTGTCATACAATGGTCAGAAAGGACAAAGACAGTGACCGGTGCAATGAGCTCAGCACAACGACAACACATTAGCTATCGTTCACAACGGCCATATCCTTAAATATGTATAACTAAATGGTTTAAAACAGGGGTCCAAGTTTGGTCCTTGAGATCTACCTTCCTGACACTCCCTGTTCCAACACACCTGAATCCAATGAAAGACTCATTAGCAGGCTTTTACTGAGCTTTAATGAGCTCTTTTTTAACCCTTAATACACACAGCCTCTTTCTGAGGATGACATGAATTGAAATCACAGATCAAACCTTCTTTCCTGTCATTCAGGTAGTGCTTTTCACATACACAATTTCCCCATTTTCCTGCTCACTATGCAGGCCCAGGGCTTAGCCAGAGGGAAAGAGGACAGAAGCTCCCTAAGCACCCTTTGAGTAAAGTCCCCTTTTGAATGTTTTGCATATACTACTACTAATAATAATAATACATTTTAACAACTAAATCAGTGTTATCAGTGTTATTCATTATTCATCAGTATTTTACTACAGTTCTGCACTAAGTGGAATCGATGAGCCATATAAAAATATGTTCAATTAATTGAACATTTCTGCATAACTAAAGTGGGATATGAAGCAATATATATAAAAAAAATTTAAAGCAATTCTAAAGTGTGGTATAACTGGGTTTGTTCTGGGTTCTAGCTTTAAAATCGGGCTAGTTAGAGTTAGGGAAGCCATGAATATGAAAAGGTTAAAGCTCTTGGGGTTATCAAACAACATGTAGGGTGTTACGTAAATTTGAAATGGTGTATAGGCAAAGAAAAGGTGCAAATGTACAAAAGAAAATACTAATGCAACACACGTTAAAATATTAAAAAGCTGGGTTACACACCAACACGACAGCCACGTATTTTAACATGGGTTTCTATGAAAATTGTTTCTTTTTTGGAGCCAGCCTCAAGCATTTTGTCATCTTGTGGCTATGGCTCATTTTGGATGGCCAGACCTTACTGCTTAGTTGGAACTTACTCAGTTTACAACAATACATTTGATTAGTGATGGCTGCTCTGAGGTGCTTTTGGAGAGGGCCATGATGTGCTTGTCCTGACTTCTACAGCTCCTAAAACCGTATTGGGTTTGCACAGAGGGCAGCGGAACATGGTTTTCCCCCCTCTGTGGGTGTGCTCATTTAAAACGTTGTGATTCCAGCTCTGGCCACTGACTTGGCACTGAACCAGTGCGCTCCTTTCAGAGGGTTGTTCCATCCTTCAGTGTATTCATCTTAGACAGTCCTGTTATTTTCCCACATGCCTGCTAACCTAAGAGAAGCATGTGAGCTAATGGGTGCTCATGATGCTGAAAAAGGAAAACTCTGGCCTTTAACTTTGTTTTGTGGTTGCGTGCAGTTTAGTTAAATGCTTGGAAGCTCATAGTAAAGACAGTATTTTACGTTGTAGTTTAGCATTGAAGTTGTGACAGAGCATCGTACGTCTTGTGTTCTGATTCACACACACATCATTAAAATGTGGTGAAGCTCTGCTGCTGGTCAGCGGGCTGTAATAAAACTACATTGAGAAAATATGTCTTAAAGCGGTCATATGAAATACCTTTTAATAATCTCATATAGCTGATATCTCACAAGCTGTGCAGACACATTTTGTTGAGGCGCTGAACTTCATCACACAGCACTTTGTCCATACTGCACATTATTCAATGCATAAGATTCACGTATGGGTCAGATATTCTTTTATTCTTTTCCCAGTGATTTCAGTTGTGTTCTCAAAATGACCCAGCTGAGTGACAGTTTGTCAGGTGGACCATGGTTTGCTTGTTTGGTCCATGCCTCAGTTTAAATGTTAGTTCACATGTCCCCCAAATGATTCAACCTATCAGCAACTTGCTGCTACTCACCACACCACTTACAAGTAAATGTACACTAGTACCAATACTGGGCACATCCTGTCACTGGGAAGCACGGTGTACATGCACCATAAACCTGCTTATGTAAGGTGCGTCTGAATATCAGGTTGTTTAAATGCAACAAATACATTAATCATGGTCGAGGTGGAGAAGTGGAGAAGTGGTTAGTGCGCTTGGTTTCAGTGCGGAAGGTTCCTGGTACAAACCCCACCACTGCTACATTTCTCCATATAATGTGGAGTTGCGTCAGGAAGGTCATCTGGTGTAGAACTTGTGCTAAATCAACATGCAGATCCATCTTGGATCCGCTGTGGTGACCCCAAGTGAAAACAAGGAAGCAGCCAAAGGGATATACTATGGTTGATATTACTGCCAGCACATCATGTCACCTGTGACATTCACAGCACATATCGCTGCCTGTGATGGTTTATTAGCATGAATGCATATGATGGTGCATTCTGCTCATCACAGAGACGTGGCTTCAGAGTTCAATTCCGGACTCTGCTATCGATACAGGCTTCAATACGCAGCGCCATGACAGAACATTAGATTCTGGTAACAGCAGAGGAGGGGGGGCTTTGCGTGTATGTTAATAGCAACTGGTGTACTAACACTGTGACGGTGGAAAGTCACTGCTCTCTAGACTTAGAATATCTGACTGTTAAATGCAGGCCCATTAATCTCCCATGGGAGTTTACGGTTGTCATGATCACAGCTGTGTATATACCACCAGATGCTAGTGTTAGTGTGGCCATTGGACTATTGCATTCAAACATTACCAACATGCAGAGCACGTATCCTGAGGCTGTGCATATTATAGCAGGTGATTTTAATCATGCAAACCTGAAGACACCACTCCCTAAATTCCACCAGCAAGTTAAGTGTGCTACTAGGGGAGATAGCACCCTAGACAAGGTGTATTCCAACATTAAGCTAGGCTACAGGGCAAGGCCACTTCCACACCTGGGCCAGTCTGACCACCTGTCCTTGTTGCTAATCCCTGCATATGCCCCCCTCAGAAAAACTGCTTCCATCATAACAAAGACTGTTGCCACATGGCCAGAGGCTGCCTCCCAGCAGCTGCAGGACTGCTTTGAGAGGACCAGCTGGGGGGTTTTCGAACATCATGACCTGGAGGTGTTCACGGACAGGGTTCTGTGCTACATCAAACACTGCATAGACACTGTCACAGTGAACAAATATATCCGGGTCTACCCCAACCAGAAGCCCTGGATGACAATGAGGGTCCAGCGGCTGCTGAAGGAGAGGAACACCGCCTGGAGGTCCGGCAATAGAGACCACTACAGCACAGCCCAAGCCAACCTGAAGAGGGGCATCAGGGAGACCAAGGTGGACTATAGGAGGAGGATAGAGGACCACCTGAGTAGCAACAACAGCAGGCAGGTGTGGCAGGGAATTCAACATCTAACCAACTACAGGACCAAACTTGGAGCTGCTGAAGGTGACCCCGGGCTGGCAGAGGAGCTGAACAGCTTCTTTGTCCATTTCGAGGTCGCAGTGCCAGAGGTGACACCACAGCGTCCCCATTCAGCCAACAGCAGCGTAAACCTTATTGTGGAGGAACATGAGGTGAGGCGTGTGCTGTGGGCTGTAAACCCAAGGAAGGCCACTGGTCCTGATGGTGTCCCTGGATGTGTGCTGGACTGTGCAGACCAGTTGGTTGGAATTTTCACGCAGATCTTTAATCGGCCTCTGGCACAGTCCATTGTCCCACCCTGCGTGAAATCCTCAACCATAGTCCTCCTTCCCAAGAAACCCCACATCTCAGGACTTAATGACTACCGACCAGTGGCACTAACACCAGTGGTGATGAAGTGCTTTGAGAAACTGATCTGTAGTCACATCATAGCAGCCCTCCCCCCGAGTCTTGATTCCCACCAGTTTGCCTATATGGCAAACCGATCCACTGAGGACGCTGTAGCCATAGCACTCCACACTGCACTTTCCCACCTGGAGCAGCAGGGGAGCTATGTGCAAATGCTCTTTGTGGATTATAGCTCTGCTTTTAACACCATCCTCCCTCATAGGCTGGTGGCCAAGGCTCATTAAAAGTCTGCTAACGAGTCTTTCATTGGATTCAGGTGTGTTTGAGCAGGGAGACAACTAAGAGTGTCAGGAAGGTGGCTCTCGAGGACCGAACTTGGCCAGCCCTGACCTACAGAGAGGAGGTGGAGCAGCTCTCAACATGGTGCAAGGCTAACAAGGAAGAAAACGGAGGTCACACCACGATTTATAAACGGGGACCGTGTGGAGAGGGTAGCAGACTTTCCTATTCCTGTCCCTCTCTCTCTCTCTCTCACACACTCACACACACACACACTCCTTGTCATACCATGCACACAATTTATTTCTGCAGATAACAAATGCTAATAATTATCATTGGCAGCACGGTGGCTTAGTGGTTAGCACTGTTGTCTCACAGCAAGAAGGTCATGGGATCCATCCCCACCTGTGGCCTTTCTGTGTGGAGTTTGCATGTTCCCCTGTGTTTGCGTGGGTTTCCTCCGGGTGCTCTGGTTTCCTAGACGTGCAGGTTAGGTGAACTGGAAACTTTATAATTGTCCAGGTCTCCTTTGCAAAAGAGGTCTTGATCTCAATGGGACTAACCTGGTAAAGTAAAGGTTAAATTAAATTAAAATTATTAGGGCTGGGATGATATGTTTATCTCCCAATATGTATCACGATATTCGGATACCGATTCAATACATATTGCAGTACTTGACACATGTAGTTCTATAAATGTTGCAATTAGATACTACAATTTTATTTTAATTATGTATTTATTTTGACTAGACCACAGAGAAAGAAGTGAAATAATACACTTCTAAAGACTTTATATCATACATATTTTTTTACATGCACATCTCATGTGAGGTTTGTTTGTTTGTTTGTTTATTTTTTAAGAACCGTACTGCATGTTTGGTAATTAGATAATTAAAACACTTCTTGAAATAAGCTACGTGCCTACCTGTGAATGTGTCTTTAACTCCAGACGGCTCCATTAGAAGTAGTAAAAAATAGTGTATTCAGGTTTGACAGTGTCACTGTATTTGGCGTATCATGATGTGTGTCACAGCGCATCATGAAGAGAACTCTTTTTTGCTATCTTGGTTGAATATTTTCCAGAATCGCAGTGAAAACTAGAAGCCATTTCAAGCTTCTGCTGGTACAGTGAAGTGCCAAGCGTGGGGTCGAGAGAGTCAGTGGCACAACTCTGGCCTGCCACCACACTTTTGACTCACGAAAGGTCTGCAAATTTCAACCTTTAAACCTACAAGTGAAGACTTGCACTGTCCATAGTTTTTCACTCTCTGGCTGTCAATCATTTAAGTAAAGAATCATCTGTGCTCAATTTGATGTGAAAATCTCACTGCCATTATTTTTTTCTTGTGGCTGTTTGAAACAAAGGTGCCATGTACCCCGCCTCTCACCTAACGACCACGTGAATCGGCTCCAGCAGAAGCTATTGCACCCACAAGCAAACATTAGCCTTGTGACCTGTTGACACCGAGATTTATAGACTTTGATACTAATCTCACACAGATACACGACTGGAGCCTTTTCAAACTGAGAGGTAAAAATTTTGCACGATATGACCTGTTTTATTGCTAGTATGTGGTTGTACTTTTGTTTTTCCACAGAAACACTTTTTGTAGCAACCCTCAAATGTCTGGCACTTAATCCTTGCTTTTTGGGAAATTACTTTAGTTAATTTCCTGCTTAGTTGATTTTATGATGCTACTGAAGACTATTTTATATTTTTCCTGCTTCCTATAAAACGGCATTTTGGTTGATGTGGCATTTGTTAAGAGAAATGAGGTATTTGTTGTTTTTGGTGCAGACATTTTGACTTTGTGCTTTCAATATATAGTGTTTTCAGCTGAACAAACTTCTTTATTCACAGTATATTTAAAATGTTCATATGAGTGATTTATGTTGTTTGTCCCTTACGTACAGCTCTGAAGAGGTCCTTTGAAGTGGAGGATGTTGACACTACCGCTCACTCATCCCCTGGCACTCGCCGCACCACCAGCTCCCCTTATCGTAACACCATGTCTCCCACCAGCATCTACTACCGTGACCTGGGCACTACAGCCCCAGCCTCCAACAGCAATAACATCAATTACGCCCAACCCCGCTCAATCATGGGGGGAGCAGGCTCGAGAACCCCTGAACCTGTGTCGCGTCGCTCTGAACTTTCTATTGACATCTCCACTTCTTCTAGCAAGCAGGTTGATAACATCACCAGCCCTGCTTCTGCACGATTTGTGACCAACAGCTCCCTAAAACGTCCCGAAGTCCTGGGCCACTCCAGAACCCCGGAGATGAGCCACAAAAGAGAAGTCACATTTTCAAAGACACCTAGCGATTCACCAGTCACACGCCGCAATGAGGGCAACATTAACAATGAAGCCACCCGGATCCCTGAGCAGAATCAGACTCGCAAAGCTGAGCCCCCTGGTTCTGCAGATGTCCGTAAACCTGACATCAACGTCACCAGAGCTACCCAGGAGAATAACGGCTACCACTCAGCTGTGCACCACCCCCATCATTCAAACCCTCACCACAACACCATCATCACCACGTTCCGCTGCTCTTCGCCAAGCCATGTCGGACGCAAATCTCCAAACCCTGACAGTAAGTCTGTTTAGTCCTCATATATTGTACAACTCTGCACAGTCCATACTTTCTCACTGTTATCAGCTGCACTTGCAAAACACATTGTCTGCTCTCTTTTATTGAAAACACATTTGGCATTCTTTATACATTAAGTGGAAACATAAAGTTCTACTCAGTAGGCACTTGTGCTGCCATCTTCACTTACCACTGATTACTTACCACTGCTTAAAATGTCTGTTTTGAGTAATGGTGAGTAATGGTGAGTAATGATGGTAATGCCTGTCGAGCAGTAATGATGCTGCTAGAAAATAAAAGTACATAGCTTCTACTTAACATTTGTTAATGGGAAAATTAATTATCAAATCCTAGTTCTGTGGTAGCAGTAATTTCCGATTAACCATATCTCAAGCAGGATAAAACAGTGTGATGAGCATTAATATGTCTATTAAAAGGCTATAGAGTCTGCTTGTTTTTTCCACCCACTGCATTGTGCAACTCAAATACAAATGAGTTCATGGGTATAAAACATCTTAATTGGGTACTGTATTGTTTGTAGTGCAGTTCATTTGTTACCACTAGGCAGTAGTACCCAAGGATATGAAGACATGGAGGGCTGTGGCAGGATGGTAGGGCAAGGATTGCATCAATAGGAGTGTGATCTTCTTGTTTATGATAGAAACCTGGCATTTGATGACCTTGACTTTCAACTGAATGATTGGCTTTTGGTTGACCTTGTCATGGTGATTCTGGAATCCACCTACATACTGTGTGTGTCAAGTTTGGTCAAAATTGATTTGAGACCCAAGTTCCTTGACTAAAATCAGTGGTTCCCAACCTTTTTTTTGCCTTTGGAGCACCCGCTACTTCTACTTAAGAAAGTCTGAACGCCTCTCTAACTCCAATTAAGTGTCACGGGGGGACTGGACACTATCCCAGCAGTCACAGGGCATGAGGCAAGGTACATGGTGGACAGGATGCCAGTCTATCACAGATCTCTCTTAGGTTCAACCAAGAAAATGTTCTTGTGTGTTTATGACTTTATTTGACAGGTGAACTTTTAATTTTGCTAAACTCAGAGCAGACAAAACCTCAGTCATGTCCTGTGATCTTTGGTGCCCACCCCGGGACATAAATGACCTTCACCTTTGCCAAAACGAACACTTTCAGGGCAATTCCAGGGTCGACCTTCATCCACTTTCCAAGTTTGCTAGAAATTAGCCAAAGGACTTGGGAGGAGCAACCCATCATACAGACAGGCATTTTCTCATATCAGACCAGTTACAGTGACAATCAGTCCAGAATGTGTATCACATTCGTTACAAACCAGAAAGCTAAAAACACAATTAGAAAAACAAACTTGGACATGAACATACTCCATAAATATCTAAATGTCATCAGAAAAAACACATGGGTTTAAAGCTTACCAGCTAACGACCAGACCATCTGTTGACGCAAGTTCTTCATGGAGGTGAAGCAAACAGGTCTGCCTACGAGTCGTCAGCAGCTTTCATATTCAGCCAATCCAGTAAGTTTGTGTGTTTATATATATAGTAGCCATATAATAAACAAATTATTAACCTCGCTTGCTCGGTCTGTACGGGAATAACAGACCTCTGTGTTTTTTGCCAATGCTTGGTTCATACTTACACCTCGCTCTGATATTTTCCCCATACAGACCTCAGTTAATAAACCTAGATTATCTCATTAAAATGGTATGTGGCAGTGGGTGGGGATATATTCGGGAGCAAGGTGGCATTTTATCCTTGAAGTTGATATCTTGGAAGTAGGAAAAATTGGGTCACATAAAGATTTGAATGCCACTGACAAAGGCCAAATTGTGATGGCTAGTTGACTGGGTCAGAGCATCTCCAAAACTGCAGCTCTTGTGGTATGCTTCTGGTCTGTAGCGGACGATACCGACCAAAAAGATCCAAGGAAGGAAAAGTGGTGAACGGTTGATGGCGTTATGGGTGACCAGGGGTACATGAGCAAAGGTTGGACAGTGTGGTCCAACCTTTCTGTGGCCTGTGTTGGGCATCTTGGTGCCCAACACAGCAACAACCTTTAGAGGTGTAGCACAGTCCAGGGGCCTCATGTGCAAAGACTTGCATGGATTTCCTACTGAAATATGGCGTACGCTAAAACCCTGAAATTCCATTTGTACATCCCACTGAACGTGGAATTGAGCACACATGCAGACGTACCAAGCTCCTCCCTTTCCACGCCCATATTTAAGTATGCAAATGCCTGTAATTAGGCCCTGGAAGCTGGGAATCCCACTCCGTCAGAACAATCAACATGAACACAGAAAAGAAATTATAACGAGTGTGAGCTACAGATGACTGGAAATGACATGGAGACACGCAGGGATAGTTTATTTGGTACGGATAGTTTATTTGGTACCCTGTCAAAGGGAATAAACATGAAACTGAAAAAAATTAGTGGGACCGTGTATGTGAGGCCGAGCTCAGAGCAGCACACATGCACTGAAGTTAAAAAACTGAGTTGCGCCACGGCTGACAGTGTGTGACATTCACAACTTTACACGTTTATTGACAAATACTGAACACAGGAAGACAATTGGGGAGCCTGTTAAGAATCTGCAGCTGTAGTTTCACCATCAAGAAAAAGAAAAGACAGTTAATAATAACAAAAAACATATTTGAATGTGCACATTCCCAAATGTGCCCATGCTGTTTTTCATTCGGAACAATTACACAAATAAACTATTTACCCATGCAGCCATCTATCGCGCACCATGCCAGCTTTGATCCTGTTCCCAACCCTACCCAATGGATTTGCGCATCGCATATGATTTGAACATTGACGGAATGAAAATGTCTCCTATGAACAAAAACAAATTTATCATGGGATGGCACCCTTGTAGCAATATGTGTGCAGTCAATAGCTCTGATTACATTTGGGAAATTGGCTCTCACTGCAAATTGTGCTTTAATGTAAGAACGTGATGTACCTGGATGGCATTCGGATGATTGCGTAACACACAGCTGGCATGGGTCGGCTCAAGGTTGACAGGCACACTCCTGACCAATCGGCCAGCTCCTGCTGGAATGCCATGTTGCCAAGATGCCCAGTGTGGTCAGTACTGTGTGGGCAGAGACAGCCCCTGGCTCTTCACAGAATTGCGCACTGGGCCAGCCACAGTCCTGCACACAACTCTAGTAACAGTGGCCTTCGTAATCGAACTCAGCTTATGAGCCAGTTATCTTCATTTGCAAGTAAATCCTTCCATTCCCTGAATACACGCTCACATCAGATTGCACCATTTGCAAGATCCTCTGAGAACCCTAACACAGCCATTGTTAGTACCATTTTCCTCATCACTTTGCGCATGTTTGTATATCCACCCATATAATTGCAAGCACGTGGGTTTGTAAATTGTTCAGAAGTGTGTCTATGATGTGCACATCACTGTGATGACTTCTTGTTTTCACACTAACAGTTTCCCAGCATCACCTCTGCGTGTCGGCAGTGGAACAATAACTGTTGAAATGTACATACCCGAGCCATGATTTTTTGCATGATGCACCGCACATTCCCACGGTCATTTAACTTTTGATACATCTGAACGTTAGCGTGGAGAAGGATGTACACCACGTTTTTGTGCATATGTAGCCTTTGTACATGAGGCCCCAGGGTTTGATGGGCTAGAAGGGCTGTTTTGGTGGCAAATGGGGACCTACAAAATATTAGACAGGTGGTTACAATGTTATAGCTGCTTGGTGTATGGCCATAACAAAAAAACACATTGTCACTGTCATTATGTAAAAATTCAGTATATTTATGTTGTGTTGATATTCTGGGGCTATGGATTTCTTTATGAGTGTTTGTTTTGTTGGGGGGGGGAGGGGGGTGTTAAGGCACCTTGACACTTGCAGAAATTTGATCCCCACACTGGCACGCAATCTGGCATGCCAGTGCGTAAACGTGCTGTAAACTGTGCGTGAACTGTGCGTGAACTGTGCACGGCTGCGTGCCAGTGCGCAAAGAAAATTTTGAACTGTTCTAAACTTCTGGCATGCATTAATTTCGTGAGTCGTGAACATTGTGCAGCCTATTCGAAAATGCTGCGTGTCAATGAGTGTCATTGCGTGCAGGGCATCGGAACGATTATGACGAGATGTTGCATCTATAAAAACATTATTATCAATTACTGAGGCGTTGCTGGGCCGGTAGCATAGACTTACATTTATGCTACCTGGCTATACCTGCCCGCAGTAACGGGCGGGTATCCCAATACCCGCCCGCTGTGCATAAACTGATGACATCATAGCCTGCGAAGCCCAAGAACTGTCCGCAGAGGAAAAGATGAAAAGGTGAGAAGTGTGCGTTGGTCCCGATATGGATATTCCAGATGATTTTATCATGGATAGTCAGACAATGAACAGCAGCCAAAGCAGCTAGCTTGATGAGGACGCACTGGCAAATTTGGAGAGCAGCGCGGTACCAGCCAACACGACAAAAGTTAAAGTGAGCCAACTTTTTATATACGCGTTTGCTGGGTGTCGTGCGTTTTGAAATGACATTAAATATTGTTAATGTGATTCCACGTGTTGTGTATCTCAGTAAGTGATAATAATGCAAATAACATGCAGTTGTCGTGCGGTTTGCATTTTCTGAGTCCCTCCATCCATGCCCAGTCGCCCGAAAATGACCGATATTCGCCGTCATCTAACTTGGACTAATATCGGTCATTTTTGGCGACTGGGCATGGACATCGAGCCTCTTAAAATGCATACCGCCCTCCAAAAGCATGTTATTGTATTATAATTTTACAGATACATTATCAAACTCATGAGAAGGAATGAAAATGCAACTGTTTTACCAATCCATTACAATATATATATGTATTACAAACAACTGCCTTTGAGACAAGATTCCAAATGCGTTCTCCACCGCATGGCGCCCAAGAGACAACCTGCAGCTGTAGATAATTTCTCTGTGATTCTGGGAGAGATGAGAAAATGGTTTCATCAGCTAAGTTCTGAGAGCAAATGTGTTGACTACAAAATTATTTTTTAGATAGCACGACGTCAAACAGGACAAAGTGGAACGCATTGGTACGACAAATTGTGCGGCAGTCCGGGGATCATATTTGTGCAAGTGTCCAGGTACCTTTACATTATAATTATCTCTGTGAGAGAATGAGATGTTGGCATACTAAGCTGAATGAATGTTCTTCAATTTTCCATCACTTTGCTTTTTCAGCTGTGTTTTTGGAGTGTATTGTATAAAACTCTTTCCTGTCCATTCAGGGTTTTTTTTTTTCTTTCCAGCACAAAATGACATCACAAGCCATTTGTGCATGGACATGCAAACACACGTGTTATTCTGTGCTTCCTTCCCGTTTTCTGTCAGTGACGCTTCCTGCTGCGTGACCTCACGCGTGACCGCAGTGTCTTTCCTCTCTCTGGGATCATGTGATCTCACTCAGTCAGTTTCTCAGCCGTTTGCATTCAGCTTTGATCGCCACACAGAGTGAGATGTACGGGGATGTTTACGTGAAAGACCAGCATGCAAAGGGGTTATGGACACTGACACATGTTGCTATTTCTGTTCCTGTGAGACCTCTTGCTGACACCATTCCATGACCCCTTACTTAGGGCCCTGAACCTTATCCTTAACCATCACAACTACACATATAACTCAGCCCCTAAAACCAACTTGTAACTCTTGAGGAGCCCATGACAGGCTCACAAGAAATGAAATTCTTCATGACAAACTTTTCTTCTTACAGCTTCTTGTTGATATGACAGATAAAATAATAATTATGTTATTGTTTTGAAATACTTCAAGCAATATAGATATTCATACATTCTTTCAGGCAATACGAAGAGTTTATGGTACCATTTCATAAAATTAAACCTTTGATCCAAGCTCATTTTATTCTCACAATAAAACTTTGACACATTTTAACTTGTTTTCTGCCTTGATGTTTAAAGTAATGCAGTCACCCTTTCTGCCTTTCCGTTTGCCACTTTAAAACAATGTAGTCTCCCACTCTTTTCAATGAATTCTGGAATTTATCAAGGCAGTGTGTTCTGGCTCCTACTCTGTTCAGTGCTTGGATGGACTGGGTGTTGGGAAATGTTATGGACTCCAAGAATTTAAGAGCCTTTGTCAGTGAGGAAAGGTTTACTGTCCTTGACTTTGGAGACTCTGCTGTGATCTTTGTGGAATCAGTGGATACCCTGATTAGATTTGAACAGCTGAGTGAGGAGTCAAAGTGTTTGGGTTTGAGATTGTCCTGGATCAAGTTTAAGATCCAGACTCCTTTACCTCACTAAATGTAAATAAACCTTTTCAAACAACTAGCTGCTCTTATTGCAGTTCTGGCGAGAGTGCCGAGTAGTATGAAGGGTAGTCCCTCTCTTAAAGTGAATGAACTTAATTCCCTCTCTTTGTCCCCCTGGTGTGAAATACAGGGGCATATAGTGATCAGCATGTCTGTCTGTCCATCCTTCCATCCATCCATTTTCGCTTATTAGCGTGATATCTCAAGAACCTGTTGACCAGTTTCATTCATTATTTAGCATAAGGGTGTATGTGGGTGATTCCCCTGACACCAGTCAATTACAGTGACCTTGGGGGTCAATTTCAAGGTCACAGCAACGTTTTCAAGATATTGTCAGTGCCACCCTTGTTAGCACTATATCTCACAAACCAGTTCACCAATTTCATTCATATTTAGCATAAGGGTGTACTTGGGTGATCCCCAACACTTTATATTACTGATTTATGAGGACCGGGTGGGGGGTATATCAATCAATCAATTAATCAATCAATTTTTTTTATATAGCGCCAAATCACAACAAACAGTTGCCCCAAGGCGCTTTATATTGTAAGGCAAGGCCATACAATAATTACGTAAAAACCCCAACGGTCAAAACGACCCCCTGTGAGCAAGCACTTGGCGACAGTGGGAAGGAAAAACTCCCCCCGTACAGGAAGAAACCTCCAGCAGAACCAGGCCCAGGGAGGGGCAGTCTTCTGCTGGGACTGGTTGGGGCTGAGGGAGAGAACCAGGAAAAAGACATGCTGTGGAGGCGAGCAGAGATCGATCACTAATGATTAAATGCAGAGTGGTGCATACAGAGCAAAAAGAGAAAGAAACACTCAGTGCATCATGGGAACCCCCCAGCAGTCTAAGTCTATAGCAGCATAACTAAGGGATGGTTCAGGGTCACCTGATCCAGCCCTAACTATAAGCTTTAGCAAAAAGGAAAGTTTTAAGCCTAATCTTAAAAGTAGAGAGGGTGTCTGTCTCCCTGATCTGAATTGGGAGCTGGTTCCACAGGAGAGGAGCCTGAAAGCTGAAGGCTCTGCCTCCCATTCTACTCTTACAAACCCTAGGAACTACAAGTAAGCCTGCAGTCAGAGCGAAGCGCTCTATTGGGGTGATATGGTACTATGAGGTCCCTAAGACAAGATGGGACCTGATTATTCAAAACCTTATAAGTAAGAAGAAGAATTTTAAATTCTATTCTAGAATTAACAGGAAGCCAATGAAGAGAGGCCAATATGGGTGAGATATGCTCTCTCCTTCTAGTCCCCGTTAGTACTCTAGCTGCAGCATTTTGAATTAACTGAAGGCTTTTCATGGAACTTTTAGGACAACCTGATAATAATGAATTACAATAGTCCAGCCTAGAGGAAATAAATGGATGAATTAGTTTTTCAGCATCACTCTGAGACAAGACCTTTCTAATTTTAGAGATATTGCGTAAATGCAAAAAAACAGTCCTACATATTTGTTTAATATGCGCTTTGAATGACATATCCTGATCAAAAATGACTCCAAGATTTCTCACAGTATTACTAGAGGTCATGGTAATGCCATCCAGAGTAAGGATCTGGTTAGACACCATGTTTCTAAGATTTGTGGGGCCAAGTATATATCTTCTCCTGAATACTCTTATTACTTAAGAGTGTGGTCTTTCTGTTTCAGACGATGATTTATTCATTTCACACATTCTCTAAGCATGATGCACCAATGAGCATCCAGCTTATTATTGCCACCTTGGGCTCCAGAGTGTGTACCTCATTCAGATTGATATACAGGAACAGCTTGTCATGCATGCACACAGTGTCATCTTGTGGCTGAAAATGATCATGCAGAATTTTTGACATAGAAGTTGTTTCAAAATTTATGTCACGACAATCCAAACAAGTAAAAAAAACAAACAAACAAACAAACAAAAACTACTGCATGCAGGGGAGGTGATAGTCTAGTGGTTTAAGAGGATCCTTGGTTCAAAGCCCTGTCTGGCTGAAAAATCACTAAGAGCCCTTGTGCAAGGTCCCCAAGTTAATCCCCAAGTTGCTCCCAGTGTGTGGTGAGCACCTTGCATGGCAGCACCCTGACATCGATGCGTGAATGGGTGAATACGAGGCATTACTGTAAAGCGCTTGAGCTTCTGATATAGATGGAAAAACGCTATATAAATGCAGCCCGTTTTTCATTTACCATGCTAAGCATGAGTTTAGGATTGTTTGTTGTAATAAACTCATTGCTCTGTTGGACATTTGTTTTCCTAATGGATGTGTGGTCATCACGTTAGAAGAAGATGTGAAGCCATTTATCTCTTATTTGGTTTGACCTTCTGAAAATTGGGAGGAGGGGGCTGAGGGCAACGGGTGATTTGTCTCTACCTTTCTGGTAGGTCAGGAAAGGACATCCACACACACACACACACAGACACCTCAGATTTGTTGACTCTCATCTACACGTGCACACACAAACACACAGGCCTTCAGGCGAAGCCATATAAGAGGTCAGTCATCTCCCAGTGTAATTACTCTGGACTGATCCCAGGCCATTACTCAGTGTGACCTGTCAGCTAATTACCCCAAAAAAAGAGCGATGGAAAGCAAAAAACAACAACAACAAAAAAAAAAAAACACTTTCTCTATGTGTGTTACTGCACTAACACATCTATGCTAAGGTTATAATTTTACTGCATGGCTCTGACACTCAACAGTCATCAAACGTTGCAGCGTAAGAAGTTGTGTGTGTAACTGCGTATCAATCTGGCGCCCCGTTTCCCCGAGGCAGTTTAAAGCTTACAGCCATTATAGTCCCATTGTAACAACGGGACTATAATGGCTGTAAGGTCATCAATGAAGTCTACAGGCTTTTGACAAATGAGACCCGAACAGTCAGGATTTAACATTCCTGCCAGATGTGTTACAGGAAATAATGTTTATTACCTGTCTGTTAAGAGTTGCAATGTCAAACAGTATGGTTTTTTGTTAGACGTTCACCAAACAACTGATATGTAATGATTAAACAACTCGAAGCCGTGCATTATACGGTTTGAATGCACGACGCTGAGTCTAAAACACTACGATGCAATGGCTTTGAGTTGTTTAATCTGCTTATACCATGGTCCCACACAGTGAGCTAACACACAAATATTTATTTAAGTTAACAGAACTTGATAAAAATGTGTGAGTATTTGAGACTATTTTATACCAGTCTCAAGATATTTTGTCTCCGATGTGCTTACCGAGTCTGCGGGCTCGCGCCACTGCGGGACACTCACACCGCCCCCCTCTCTGCTGTGTTAGTTTTGGGGATGAAAATTTTACAGGGTGATTCCATAATTTATTCCTCAGAATTGAGTGAGTCCATATTTTTTTCCCTCTGCTTGGTCTAAAAAAGTAACTGCTACAATTATTTTTCCTGATTTCTTATAGTGTTTCTTAAAGCCAGAAAGTTGCCATTTGAAATGACTTTAGTTTTGTGTCATGTCTGTGATCTGCTTTTTTCTACAAAATTAAACAACTGAATGAACATCCTCCGAGGCCGGTGATTCCATAATTATTGCCAGGGGTTGTACAACCCCAATTCCAGTGAAGTTGGGACATTGGGTAAAATGTAAATAAAAACAGAATACAATGATTTGCAAATCCTCTTCAACCTATATTCAATCGAATACACCACAAAGACAAGATATTTAATGTTCAAACTGATAAACTTTATTGTTTTTGTGCAAATATTTGCTCATTTTGAAATGGATGAAAGCGATAATACACAGAAATACAAAGAGGACAGAGAGTTTCTCTCAATATATTTACAAATGCAGCAGCAAGAGCACCAGGTTTTGTATGCTTTTTTATCTTTCAGCTCTCACTATTCCAAAAAAGCCCAGCTGAGGTTGAACGGTGCGTGACCCCTCATTTGGTCACACTCTCATTTTTACTTTTAATTTATTTTGCTTTTTTGCCAGCTCTGCCATGATGATTAGCATGTAACAATAAAGCCATCATTGGCTTGTTCTTGAAGCTGCTAGCTTGCTGGTGCATTGATAGAGGGGTGTGTATGTGTTGTTGCAGCATCGTTAAGTTCGTGTTTCTCAGGAGATCCAAGATTCTCATTCAGGGGGCACCGGGTCAGCATCCCCAAAGTAGCAAGGCTGGTTTTCTGCTGCGAAAGGCTTGGTGTGGTGGAGAAAGCCCCTATTCTCCCCAAAACAAGTCATTTAGTGATTACAATTACTCCTAAATTGCAAAATTAAGGTAAAATGTTGCATAGTTCCTCTTTAAGTGCTGTATGCAGACATAGTATTACGGTACTACTGAATGAAAAGCACAGCTATCCAATTAGCAAGAGAAAACTAACAATTTCTTCAAATAAGAGGGTTGTGTCAAAGAAAATATTAAAACAGTCAGGTAGATGATGTCGATTATATTCATCTGAATTCAACTGAATTTTGGAAAAATTCACCCTTACAAATGGAGGTATTCCACATGCAGAGAACATGGTCAGCTAGTCAGAAAATAGGATGCTTGCTTAATTCTTCATGAATTACAAACTAGAGGGGTTTCCCTGAGAGAAAGGAGACAGAATTGCATGGGAACGCAAAACTTATTGTGAGGGAACTCAAAAGTACAGGGTGACCCCCAAAAAACAGAGCCCATAAAAACTGTAATACATCCTACAAAGGTTTGTGTACTTCAGTTTGTGTACAGTCATTCCCCAAAGTTGAGATTAGTTGGCGAAATAGGCCTCCAGGCGAAATCTCTTCCTTGGTTGAGACAAGAAAAGACATTTTTTGTGACAAATCATACCATTTGGATCATAATTTTGAAAGCGGTTTTATGCAAAGCGACCAGGATAACTGATACTTTGAGGAATGATCATACACAGACTGATGTTTAAGTCCAACAAATTTCTTGAAATTTGTAGGATTTATTACAGTTTTTATGGGTTCTCTTTTTTTGAAGGGTCACCCTGTACTTTTGAGTTCCCTGTATTTCTTGGGAATTCAAAACATGTTGTTCTTGAATGCAAAAATGTTGTGAGGGAATGCACAACTATTGCAAGTAAATGCAAAACATCCTCTAAAAATAAATTCCCACTAGTTTTTTGAGCTGTTTTCCAGAGTTTCAAGAACCAGCCTTGTGATATCACAAATATATATGTGGTTATGATACACAGTATTTTTCAGCCTGCCTTATGATGTCACAAAGACCTATGGACATGTTAGCCTGGAGAGGTATGCCTGCTCCAAGTGCAGCTGCTCTTTCACTTAACTGTGTGCAGCACACAATTCCACTTCTTCTCACTTATTGTGACCACCAGGAGGCACTATATGACAGTTAAAAATCTGGATAGATAGTGAATCTGACTGATTAGAATGTTTTTTGTTTGTTTTCCTTTTTCACAGTCCTTATTCCACCATTCTTGATGTATCAATGAAAATTAAACATGCCACTTTTCCTGCTTTCCCCCTCATGGGGTCAAAACCTTGGAGCACACTGATCGTTCCTGCAGAAAAGCATCCAGCATAGAGACATAAGGTTTTTCCCCGTTTTTGAGGCAACTATTTTATTTGCCAAAAGATCATACAGCCATTAAAAATGATGTGCATGTAGCTCTTTGAAGTTCAGGACAGTGACAAGACTGGATAAAAGCACTTAGTCAAATGGGAACAGGACAGTCGTAGTTCCCTGGAAACACAGACACACACACACACACACACACACACACACCGAGCCCCCCAACCCCAAGGGAAGTTGAGCGTTTACACTGAGCATCTGGAGGAAGTCAAGGGTTAAGGAAGTTTCCCACCAGTGCCGAGCAACTTTTGTCCTTTCTCTTCATCTCTCCAAATCCCACAGCTGCTGTAAACACCTCTTCTCCATTCACTTTCTCCTGCACACCATTAGGTGGACACGTTCAGGTTACATTTTGTATTTACCACCATATAAATGCACTTGCCAGTACAAACATTCGGCCCACTTCCTCTTCCTTGGCTGGGAAAGTGGCTCTTAGTAAAACACTCACACTTTGAGAGGTAAACAAAACAGTCATACCACACCTAAACCACATTTATGGACTTAATTTCATTCATTTTAAAATTAAAAACCAAATAACAAGATGTGGGCTATCAGAATGTTATAAAAACAAACTAGATTTGATCCTCTTTGCATTGGCTCCCAATTCCGTTCAGACTGCAATTTAAAATATTGGTAAATGGACTGCATTTATATAGCGCTTTTCCATCTGCATCAGATGCTCAAAGCGCTTTACAATTATGCCTCACATTCACCCCGATGTCAGGGTGCTGCCATACAAGGTGCTCACTACACACCGGGAGCAATAGGGGATTAAGGTCCTTGCCCAAGGGCCCTTAGTGATTTTCCTGTCAGGCGGGGATTTGAACCAAGGATCTTCCTGTCTCAAGCCCAACACCTTAACCACTAGACCATCACCTCCCCAAAATGGTGATGACTTTTAGAGCTTTGCACAGTCAAATGCCACTCTACATCTGTGAACTCTTGCACCTGTATGTGACAAGCAGGTCTCTGAGGTCCTCGGACCAGAACCTGTTGGTTGTACCAAGGTCAAGGCTGAAGACCAAAGGAGACTGTGCATTTGAGGTTGTGGCTCTTAAACTGTGGACTGCACTGCCACTACACCTATGTTCCGTGGACTCTGTTGGAACTTTTAAGGAGGAGCTCAAGACCTATTTGTACAGACTTGCTTTCAACTAGTTTTATGTTATTGATGCTTTTAGTTTCTGTAATTTTATTTCTGTGCTCTTAAATTCCTGTAAAGCACTTTGTGATTTTTATCTTTAAAGGTGCTGTACAAATAAACTTTACTTACTTAGATTGAGTTGACTATTTTCACTACTCTATTCTGCCTGGAGGTGAAGTCTTGCTCTTATTTCTCAATGTATCAAACTCTTCTGTTGTACTTTCCTTAGCATCCCTTAACACATAGTGTGAATTTCGTCAAATTGCGTGTAAAAATCGTAGCTGTTTCCAATGTCGTGAGTCGCCCAGATTTGTACTTAATTGTACTATGTGAGAAGGGGCCCTTAGCTTTTATATGTGAACATATTTTAATCTACATCAGTGCCACTGTAAGCTTTTATTATATGCAGATGGCATGGCTCTTCTCCTCAACATCGTCTGTCTTCTGAACATCAGTCCATCTGTGAATGGCATGTCAATAAGAAGCTTTCCCTTCACTTTGAAATGACGCAATCAATACCATTTGGTCCAAAGAGAAGAGATATGTAGCATTTGCTGAGTCTATAGACTCTGGTGGTCAAACCATAACAAGTAAGTCTTGTGTAAAATTCCAAGGTCCTTGATCAGTCCAACACAATACATACTACATACATAGTCAAACTCCCCAGTGTATAAAATGTTCCTTTATTTGGACTTAATTGTAATACTTCTTTGGGATCATTTCTTCTGTTTAGACTTTCTGTTAAATTTTTAGACCATCCTTATTTGCTGACACTGATGCCTATCTGTGGACTTACCTACTACCCACGTCGAGTCTGAGTCATCTCAGTCAACTTACTCTAAACTCTAATCAAGTCATTTTTATTTTTTCCTGTGACAAGAAGAGCTGGATCATTTTTAACACATCTTAAGAATAACTTACCATTACCTACCATTTTAAAAAGTTTTTGTTCTTAGAAATGTGTGTGTGTATATGTATATATATATATATATATATAGATAGATAGATAGATAGATAGATAGATAGATAGATAGATAGATAGATAGATAGATAGATAGATAGATAGATAGATAGATAGATAGATAGATAGATAGATAGATAGATAGATAGATAGATAGATAGATAGATAGATAGATAGATAGATAGATAGATAGATAGATAGATAGATAGATAGATAGATAGATAGATAGATAGATAGATAGATAGATAGATAGATAGATAGATAGATAGATAGATAGATAGATAGATAGATAGATAGATAGATAGATAGATAGATAGATAGATAGATTAGATAGATAGATAGATAGATAGATAGATAGATAGATAGATAGATAGATAGATAGATAGATAGATAGATAGATAGATAGATAGATAGATAGATAGATAGATAGATAGATAGATAGATAGATAGATAGATAGATAGATAGATAGATAGATAGATAGATAGATAGATAGATAGATAGATAGATAGATAGATAGATAGATAGATAGATAGATAGATAGATAGATAGATAGATAGATAGATAGATAGATAGATAGATAGATAGATAGATAGATAGATAGATAGATAGATAGATAGATAGATAGATAGATAGATAGATAGATAGATAGATAGATAGATAGATAGATAGATAGATAGATAGATAGATAGATAGATAGATAGATAGATAGATAGATAGATAGATAGATAGATAGATAGATAGATAGATAGATAGATAGATAGATAGATAGATAGATAGATAGATAGATAGATAGATAGATAGATAGATAGATAGATAGATAGATAGATAGATAGATAGATAGATAGATAGATAGATAGATAGATAGATAGATAGATAGATAGATAGATAGATAGATAGATAGATAGATAGATAGATAGATAGATAGATAGATAGATAGATAGATAGATAGATAGATAGATAGATAGATAGATAGATAGATAGATAGATAGATAGATAGATAGATAGATAGATAGATAGATAGATAGATAGATAGATAGATAGATAGATAGATAGATAGATAGATAGATAGATAGATAGATAGATAGATAGATAGATAGATAGATAGATAGATAGATAGATAGATAGATAGATAGATAGATAGATAGATAGATAGATAGATAGATAGATAGATAGATAGATAGATAGATAGATAGATAGATAGATAGATAGATAGATAGATAGATAGATAGATAGATAGATAGATAGATAGATAGATAGATAGATAGATAGATAGATAGATAGATAGATAGATAGATAGATAGATAGATAGATAGATAGATAGATAGATAGATAGATAGATAGATAGATAGATAGATAGATAGATAGATAGATACTAGAGCTCTAAATTGTACCTGCATTAATGGCAAATGTTTGCCAGGCCGCTGTGGGGCACCCCCAGTGCTGACCAACCTGTTGCTTATATTAGTAGGTGTGTGCGTGTGTGTCTCACTGTAGATAGATAGATAGATAGATAGATAGATAGATAGATAGATAGATAGATAAGTTGAAAAATGCGAGGCACTCGGAAACACAAAAACAGTGAGAAACAAGACCTATTTTCATTGAAATGTTAGCCTGTGTAACCTGTGAACTTTGCAAAAATTAACATTATGAGCACATTGAGTATGATTCATTCATTGGCGTGCCTCTTGTTCATAAATATATCTTAGGGTATTTATTACATATTTTATCATGTTATGGCTATGAATGTGTTCATGGTAATGGGTATCGGTGAGTTGTGCTCAGGCTTTGTGGGTTTGCGTGGACATATTTTACATTTATTTTAGGTTTTTAAAGCTGCAAACTGGATTACTCCCACAAAGTTTCATTGTATAACCTGCAATGACAATAAAGCTCTATCTATATGGAGTGTGCACCAGGCCTTTACCATGCTGTCTGAGGTGCCATTCTGAAAGCAAACTTACATTGTTCCTACTGGGACAATCTATAAAATGAACCTGCAGGGTAAACGGTTTACTTTAAAAAAGAGCAGCCTTTGAGAAGCAGTAGGTACAGTAATTGCAACCAAAATGTGATTGATGGAGAAGAAAAGGTTAGTGTAACGTCTATTTTTTTCTTCACATTCTCTACTTTGATTCATGTGTTGGTTGATAGTGGACACACTGGAAAAAAATAACTGAACTGTGTGTGTGAACAGATAGCAGATGGACATTTGAGCCATATGTTCAAGTTGGCCGTCGTGAGGACAGAGAGTTTTATGGCTGTGGGTTAATGTGGGTGTAAAGTGTGAATGTGTAGATAACACAACAATAACAATGATGGGGTGCAGTCTTCAATAACACATTTTATTACATCCATAATGGATTTTTTACTTTAATACAACAGCTTTTGGTCTTTGACATCTGTTTTTGCACACAGTGATGCTGAAACTTTCATTGTCTCAGTCATTGTCATTATGTCCACCTAAACATTTTGCTCATGAAAAACCACCATTAAAGTCAAGCTAACCATCTGGTTGCGGATTACAGGTTTGCTATCTGATGCTGCCAATAACTGATGTTCTTAAAAATCTTCCATCTGCAGCTGTCAAAGCCACACACAGTGTCTTATTTGCACATCCTCAGTTTGTCTTGTGCAGATATGCAGTTTCATTTCCTCTGCTGTTCTGGTGCAGTGACTCCACACTGTTTATCTATAAAAAAAAACAGAAGAAACAAAGATTGGTACCAATATGCAATAACATGATTTTATAAGGTGGAATGGTTGCTTCTCGACCCTTCATTTATGGTTATCAGCCAACCATTTTGTTAGCAGCACGAGGCTTGCCGAGTGCATTTCATGGTAGTGATGTCCCATCCAATTACACTGATCAGTATCAGGCCCAATCAAGGCTTTTGCATTCAATATGAATTTCACACAGATTAGTCTAGATACCATTTCCTTCCATTTTATGAGATACATGCCAATGGAGCCATAGCCACCACTCTATATTTTCTTGATGCTAGTTCATTAACAGCACCATGCTACACATTTTAAGAACATATTTAAGCTCTGCTTCACTTCAAATATGCACTATGTCAATTTTTGACAGATGGCAGTTGTGGTACTCTACGTATTAGCCAATCAGGTAGTGCTTTCCACATAAATACTCACCATGCTGCCTGTGTTCTGTTAACAAGCACTATACAGGCCCATAGCCACATGGGTGACAGGATGAAGCCCCCCACCCATTTACATGAATGTCTACTTTAGAAGATTTATTTTAAAGGCATTTTGAAAATAATACAGTTAGCTGTTAGGTAAATATTTACCACATTGACCCTTTTAGCTTATAAAAATTTAGCAGCGTTTGTGTTATTTATTCAAATGAATGTTGTCGACATCATGGTGATTAATTCTGATTTGTTGCGTGGGGAATTTGGTTGCTTTGGTTAGTTTCATGTTTTTAGCATAATTGAAATGCTAAAAATGAGTATTTGCCATTGCAGTTGAGCATTTTGTTTCTGTCCTCCATTTAACAAAACCAAGTATTTGTTAGATACTCATTTCAGAGTGCGTTATATGGTACGTATATCAACAGCCAATTACTAAATACACAGTAATATTAAGTCTGTTTTAATCAAGTGTAGTGATCAAGTAGTTAATGCACTTGTTTCCAGAATGCAAAGTTCCCGGTTCAAGACCACCTCTGCCAATTCTCCATTTCGCGTGGAGTTGTGTCAAGAAGGGCATGATATGCTGTGGCGACCTTGGGTCAAAAAAGGCTGAAACTGAAAGGACTTACTTCTTCACTGTTAATATGAATAATATGAATCAACCCTAAACAGCCTATGTTACAATGTAAAAAAAAAGATGATTTAAATTTTCCAAGCTCCACCCTTTTATTCAGATATTCCCCAAAATGTTATGACCTCTGTTCTTGATCAGCCAGCAGTTTCTTTCGGGTTGAGTAATCCTGCTGTCAAACCAAATCGGCAAAACTGACCCAAATGAAAACACAACCTTGTCAGATACAGATTTGATCTGGAGCTGAATATTAAACCACAAAGATGAGGGCTGATTTAGGGATTTAGAGAGTTTAACTGCAGCTGTGTGGTTCCGGGTAATTAGCATCTTCAAAGAAAATGTGAAAACTTTGGTATTGCAGCTTGGATGAGCTTCAGGCGAACTTTCACCCTCAGCCTGGATAGCAGCAAGTGCTTGGTGATGTTACACAGCAGACTGCAGACATCATCATCAATCAGGAAAAGAGGCTGAAAATGGACAATGTGAATGCAACTATGGGGTTGAGATAAAACAGCGGTTGTCTCTAATGAGTGTTTTGCATTTTAAAATTAGGATGAATGACAGGTTGAAGTGTTCTGGTCCTATCCTGACAAATCGAATTTCAACAAAGAGATTCTTGTTTTTCCACCCTGGTCTCTATATCTAATTAAAAAAAAATTCTTGTTGCTGTCTTTGTCGGCTTTTTGGTGTTTTGATTATAGATAATTAACGTGGTGACTGCACAGCATGTTTAATCACAGAGCTCCTTAACAACTTCTTCTTTTCTGGAGTTTGACTCATCCTTTGCTCCCACAGATCCAGCGAGGAACCAGGGAATCCCCTGAAGGCCGATCCCCTGGAGCTGCTCTGTTTATTGTTGGTTAAACTCAGCTCATCGGAAATAGAGCTGATGGTAGTGGACGTGCATTAGTTAGCTTGTTTAGTTCTTGACTGAGCTGAAAGGCTGGGTGTATAAGAAAGGATTTCTTGCCGTGTCAGAGTTTTGTTCCTTGGTGAATCTGACTGGGAGGTAAAGGGAAGAAAACTGACAACAAAGGGAGGAAGGGATGATGACTTCTGCTGGCAATGAGATGGACAACACCCATGAGATGCAAGTGCTTTGTGAGTATCTGTTTTTTTAGCCTTCTTTTCAGTTTGTGGGAGAACTTGGCTCTCTTTGAGGGATGACTGGTTTCCATTAAGGCTGCTCAAGTCAAGTCATAATATATCTTCTTCAGATGAGGATGTGGGAAAAGGGGATGTAGGGAGTGTTGGCTGAAAAGTTCAGAGGATGGCCGGTGATGGCCTTGTGGGATGATAATGTGCACGAAAGATTTTTCAACGTTGTCCCATTTGAGCTCGACACACTTCTTGCAACAGTGTTGCAGTGCTTTGGATCTCATTGCCATTGGATCGTTTAACCATTTACTCTATTTAAAAAAAAAAAAAGCCCATTAGGAAGATACGATGCAGTCATTGTTCCAGTATTTATTCCCATTTATTGCCACGCCCATGTTTGGAAATTGGTGTAATGGAGCTGTTGCTAAATGAGGAGAGTATGGTGGGTGGTCAGTCAGTTTAAATCCACAGTCAGACATGGCAACCACCAACTTGTGCACTGGAGCATTGCGCTGGTAAACCAAGAACCCCTTCCATGCCAGCTGGTGTTCTAGTACTGACCAACGATGCCACCTTACTGCATCATTAAACTGAGGCATCAGTGTTATAGTGCCTTGATATTTGCAATTTTTTTCCCATGCCTTGGCCTTATGCTGCGTTCACATTGGTGGCACATAAACCATCACAGCGGTCGTTAACACAGAATTTTTTTTGTCTGTCAGCAGCAGACTGCAGGTGGCGGTGTGAAGCATGGCCATTTTCTGTACTAACAACATGGACAATCATTTACTTAATTCAAAGAGACGACAGAGCTTTAACATTTTGACCATTATTATATTAAAATAGGAAGCTCTGGCTTTGATGGCAGCTTCAAAATTTCTTTCTCTAAATTCACATTTACTTGTTTAGAAGCAGGCCACTCTCTGAACTTAATAAGCCCTCTTGTGTTGTCTGTTTTTCCTCCTCATTAAAGATGAAAACAACAATGGGATTCTTGTCACTAAGGGGCAAAAGTTGAACATTTCTAAACTTTTCATGGCAGAGGTGGTGGAATTTTTCCATCAACCTCTCATTGAAAACAATAGAATATCCAGTTTTTCGTCTGCCACTTACAGCTGACGTGAACGTTAGCCTTGATTTTTCCATTAAAGGTATTTTGATGCCTTAACTGTGGTCTTGGATGTCTTCGTCTTAATTCATCAAAGCCCTGGTCATCTAAAGAAAATTCAAACCATATATAATTTTGCTAATTTGAAAGTAATTTTTTAAGAACAGCTTTGTGTGATAACATGGCATTGTGAAGTTGATACAAGCTCTTGGGAAACATAATCAAAACATACATCATTAAACACTGTATTATTTAATTTTGAATTTAAGAAATCATACATAGATTAATATTAGAAACACTTTGGGTGTATTTAGCCACAACTGCAAGATTACAAATTGAGTCAAACGTATTTATAATCTTTAGGGAAGGTAATTATCAGACATTTTTGTGCACATTTCAACTACAGTTCTGGAAACTAATGAACCTGTGGAATACAAAATATGTACTTTTACTGTAAACAACTGCTGTTCTTTAAGTTTCAAAATACACCATGTTTTTTTTGGTGTAAAAAATGTTCTTTGGCTCATGTTCTCATGTTCTTTGGCTCTTTGTTTTGTGTGATCCTCCATCTTTATATGATCTATCCCCCCACCAAATTTCCACCTTGGGCTTGAGAAGTCAGAACCTTGGCATTAGCCTTGAGGTTTCGGTCTGAGACTACATCACTGCGCTGCAGACGAAACAACTTTGGCATTCTTCCATGGGGGTGAGAACTTGTTTTCCCTCTTTGTATTAGGCTCAAACCAGCACTCATCCTGTGTTTAGGAAACGTTTAATTAAAAAACAAACCGCAACACGTCTGCTTTCCACCGCATCGTCACTTTTTCTTTGCATTTTCACTTTGTTTGCCATGTAATTTGCCCAAAAACTCAGAGAAAGTGCCATGTTTCTGACGGGGACAGACGAGTGCTGTCCCGGGAAGTAGGATTATGCTTCTTCATTTAACCCCTTTAGCGCCCACCCTCAAACGAGACTACGGTACCCAATTGCCTTGTGTTACAAATTCCTACAGGGTCTGATATTTGCATGTAAAAGTGAGGTACACGTCAAAAGCCCAGAGAAAAGGATGTGTTTCTAAGTCAGTGAGTCGGGGTCCATTACGACTGCCAGACCAGCCAAAGCAAGAGAGCTGCCAAAGCCCAGTCCTTGATTTTTCACTCAGGGTCGCCACCAAGGTTGGGTAGGATTACTTTGAAATGTAATCCAAAACTAATCAGATTACAAGTAATCCAAATACATACATGTAATCCACATGCATTCTTTCAAAGTAATCCTACCCAACCTTGGTCGCCACAGCAGATCCAAGGTGGATCACATGTTGATGTGGCACAAGTTTTACGCTACATGCCCTTTCTGACACAATTCCACATTCCATGGAGAAATGTGGCACAGGTGGGGTTTGAACCGGGAACCTTCCATGCTGAAATCAAGTGCACTAACCACTTGGCCACCACCCCTGTCTACGAGGGCCCTCAGTTTGTCCACAGTAGTAAAGTTCTTAAAGAATATTGATGGCAGTATCATAGGTGAATTGTAAAAGAAACAGTGCTTTAATGCAAAAGCATCATTTATTTGACCAGATGGTAGTTGAAACAGTTAAATATAGTCTTTGATGTCAGCATTTTTGGAGTCCAGCTGGAAATCTTTGGGAAAGACACCGACATTCGCCAATAAACAAACGCTCAGACCACAAATTCTGTGTCGTTCATCTGCTTCGTGGTCATCATTATAAAAGAAATGGACAGTTTTCACTCTGTGTTGTAAAAAGCTGATGAAAAAGCAAATGCAAGCCTGAGTTATTGTAACCTTGAGGTGACGTGTGTGTGTTCTGAGGAACAAACTTAGTGGGGCACAACTGAGCTGAAAATACAGACGCAGAATAATCTGCCTTTATTTTTCATTTACATCCAGTGATTTGAAGATGGTGCTAAATCCGGGATGCAACTTTTTTGAGATAAACTTACTTTTTCCTTCCTGATTTGTCACACATGCTGTCTACATTTGCTCCACGGGGGAGCGGAGCAACCAAAGCAACAACACAACAGGAAGTCTCCATCAGAGTCAACTATCTTCCCTGTAGATATCCATAGCCAGATGTTCTTCCTCTCTTCTCCTTCTGACCTCCTCTTTCTGTTCTCCTTTTTTTTAAACCCCTTGTCTGTTTATTTCACTCCAGTATGAGTCACAGCTGGCTCGTACCTATGAGATTATACTGCATTCAAGTGTCTGCACTGGTAACATCGCAGCAAAAAATAAAATGTACATGAGCGGGTGAGTGAGTTGGTCCATCCCAGCCAGATTGTGTAGAAGTCAAAAACAATAAATCCTTTCATCTTTAACTCGCCAAATTAAAAAACAAACAAACACATAACAAGGATGATTAGTTTGTGGTGAATATTGATGCACCAGATTAATCCCCAAAGCAACTTTGTTTTGCTTATGTAATATCCCACAGATGTATCTGCTCCACTCCTCATGTTAGTGTAACTAATTTAACAATATAAATGGGGATTACCGTGTAATAAAAGAAAAACGATAATGAGAGTGGACTCTTAAGAGCCAAAGATGTGAGCAACAACAGTGATTCAGACACAGCTTCAACAGATGCGTAACGTTTGTATTAACACAAGGTGAACAATATGACAAGTCTGTTAAAAGATAATAAAACAAAATAAAAAGTGTGAACAAATGTGCAAAAAACATAAAATTGTCCCTTTGGCCGCATGGACTGATCATTGGGGCCCTTATGGTGCACATAACTGGTACTCATGGTGCCCCGTGTGTGCAAAACATCATTGATGCACAGCAGAGAGAAACACTTTTCCTACAGTCATTTCTTTCCTCTTATGAAGTGCTGCCTTCGTGTTTTCTGCTGTGCATCATTTATTTTTAGCATGCACAAGCACCATGAGTACCAGTTATGTGCATGCCTACACAAATTTGCAAAAGGGAATTGCATGATTGTTTCCTACCACAGCTAAGGGGCATCCAGGAAAGATTGAGTGTGTTGGGTGTCTGTCCCACCACACCCGGACATCCAGCAGAGAATGTAGAGCTGCGTGGATGTGCACGTATTCCAGGAGTGGATTGGTCATTGAGAGTACCAGGATTTTTCCTGGTGGGCCGATGGCTGCCATTTTGTGTTTTTTGTTTTTTTGCTCGGAGACTAGTCAGCTGCCTTTTGGCAGGACAGTCTGAAGCCACTCCATTGATATCTTGGCTGTGTGCTTAGGGTCATTTTCCTGCGGAAAAATGAACTGTCACCCCAGTCTGAGGTCAAGAGCAATCTGGAGCAGGTTTTCATCCAGGATGTCTCTGTACATTGCTGCATTCATCTTTCCCTCAATCCTGACTAGTCTCCCAGTTCCTGCCACTGAAAAACATCCACACAGCATGATGCTGCCACCACCATGCTTCACTGTAGGGATGGTGCCTGGTTTCCTCCAAACATGACACCTGGCATTCATGCCATAGAGTTGAATCTTTGTTTCATTAGACCAGAGAATTTTGTGTCTCGTGGTCTGAGAGTCCTTCAGCTGCCTTTTGGCAAACTTCAGGTGGGCTGCCATGTGCCTTTTACTAAGGAGTGGCTTCTGTCTGGCCACTCTACCATACAGGCCTGATTGATGGATTGCTGGAGAGATGATTGTCTTGGAAGGTTCTCTCTCCACAGAGGAATGCTGGAGCTCTGACAGAGTGACCATCAGGTTCTTGGTCACTTCCATGACTAAGGTCCTTCTAACCCAATCGCTCAGTTTAAACGGGCGGCCAGCTCTAGGAAAAGTCCTGGTGGATCTGAACCTCTTCCATTTATGGATGATAGAGGCTACTGTGCTCATTGGGATGTTCAAAGCAGTAGAAATGTTTCTGTATCCTTTCCCAGACTTGTGCCTTGAGATATCCTGGGGTGACAGTTCATCTTTCAGCAGGACAATGACCCTAAGCACACAGCCAAGATATCAAAGGAGTGGCTTCAAGACAACTCTGTGAATGTCCTTGAGTGGCCCAGCCAGAGCCCAGACCTGGATCCGATTCAACATCTCTGGAGAGATCTTAAAATGGCTGTGCACTGACACTCCACATCCAACCTGATGGAGCTTGAGAGGTGCTGCAAAGAGGAATGGGGGGTCATTCCATGTTAATTCAACGAATATTTGAGGGGCCTCACGCACTTTGTCTCAGATTTTATTTAAATTTTAATCAAATATTCCCAGACTATTCAGAACAACAAATCTGGAGTTTAGGCCAAGTAGTTTCTGAGATATGGCCAATTTAGTGTGCATGGTGTCTGACGTTTTTTAGGCAATAATTATGGCCGTCATTTCTGGAGCCATGTTCAAGGTAGAATATCTCGGCAAATAATGTACCTAGAGGCCTGAAATTTTCTGTGGCAGTTGTCATGGACACCTGGACTTGGACTATAGTCAAACAACAGACATTGACAATAAACTGTGAAGTTTATGTATGCTCAAACTATGGAAAATATTACATTGACTATTGCGAGCATCCATGTTTGAGACACTGAAGCATACCATTACACTCAAAGAAGCCTTTCCATTTCTTGGCTTCTTCATGCCAGCTGTGCTGGCTATGAAATATGTAAACTTGGCATATCTGTGGTAAACAGTTATTGTGGGAGAAACCTCTGAAATTGTGGTCGAATTTTATTAGAAGAAAAGCTCATGTGGGCAGTAAATAAAACTCTTCAAACTGTTTCCATTTTGAAGGTATTGATATCTACTTTATGTGTTATAAATACGAGGTCTGTTAGAAAAGTATCCAACCTTTTTATTTTTTTCAAAAACCATATGGATTTGAATCACGTGTGATTGCATCAGCCAAGCTTGAACCTTCGTGCGCATGCGTGAGTTTTTTCACGCCTGTCGGTTGCGTCATTCGCCTGTGAGCAAGCTTTGTATGAGCAGTGGTCCACCCCTCTCATCGGATTTTTATTGCGAATAAATGTCTGAAGGATTTGGAGCTTTGCTGCATCAAATTTTTCCAGAAACTGTGAGAGACCTCCAGGTGGACACCATTCGGAAAATTCAGATGGCTTTCAGGGACAATTTTATGGGGATTACACAGATTAAGGAGTGCTCCAGCCGGTTTAAAGACCGCCCACAGCATCTGAGAGCGTGGCGCACTCCGAGCGCCGATCAACAGGCTCAAATCCCGCTGAAACAACCAGATCATTTCCAATGTGAAGGCTTTGTTGATCCGGGACATCGTCTGACTTGCACAAAAGTCAGACGACGTGGACATCAAGACTTTTTCGGCACATTCCACTGTTACAGGAGTTTTTGTCATGGAAAGAGAAGTGGAGGGATGCACCATGGAGCCGCGAATGGCGCGGGACAAAAGCACCTCCGTGTTGGTCTCACAGGACGGCTTTCAGATGACTTTCAGACGGCTTTCGGTGGCTTTTCAGTCGTGTGACTAACCGAGAAATTGTGAATGAGCTGGACATGCCAGGACATGTCCTGTGATGCTTCATCACGGCGTTGCTTTGCGCCATGTGGCTCCACCACGACGCGCGGAATTTATCCGCACGTCTGTCTCAATGTGCCGAAAAAGTGCAGATGTCCATGTCTTCTGCAATTCCTGTGGAAGTCAGACGACGTCCCGGATCAACACAGCATCCAGTGTGGAAATGAACGGCACATTTCACTGTTACAGGAGTTTTTGTCATGGAAAGAGGAGCGGAAGAATTCTGCGCGTCGCGGTGGAGCTGCATGGCGCAAAGCAACGCCATGATGAAGCCTCACAGGACATGTTCTGGCATGTCCAGCTCATGCACAATTTCTCGGATAGTCACACGACTGAAAAGCCACCGAAAGCCGTCTGAAAGCCATCTGAAAGCCGTCCTGTGAGACCAACACGGAGGTGCTTTTGTCCCGCGCCATTCGCGGCTCTGTGGCACATCCCTCCGCTTCTCTTTCCATGAAAAAAGCTCCTGTAACAGTGGAATGTGCCAAAAAAGTCTTGATGTCCACGTCTTCTACCATTTTTGTGGAAGTTAGACGACGTCCCGGATCAACAAAGCCTTCACGTTGGAAATGATCTGGTTGTTTCAACGGGGTTTGAGCCTGTCGATCGGTGCTTGGAGTGCGCCACGCTGTCAGACGCTGTGGGCGGTCTTTAAACCGGCTGGAGCACTCCTTCATCTGTGTAATCCCCATAAAATCATCCCTGAAAGCCACCTGAATTTTCCGAATGGTGGCCACCTGGAGGTCTCTCACAGTTTCTGGAAAAATTTGATGCAGCAAAGCTCCAAATCGTTCAGACATTTATTCGCAATAAAAATCCGACAAGAGGGGTGGACCACTGCTCACACAAAGCCTGCTCACACAAAGCCTGCTCATAGGCGAATGACGCAACCGACAGGCGTGAAAAAACTCACACATGCGCACGAAGATTCAAGCTTGGCTGATGCAATCACACGTGATTCAAATCCATATGGTTTTTGCAAAAAATAAAAAGGTCCGATACTTTTCTAACAGACCTCATATGACCTTCTTTGTGAAACTCCTTCCTGGTTAATTTAAGCATCCAATTATGGCTAATTTTTACACTTGCGAATATATTTCTAGTGCTGAAATGACAATTTCAATTTAATTGTGTGCACACACTGCATTCATATGATTCATGGCACACCCCAGAATGCTTGCACATAGATCTGCCAGGGGGATTCACCAAGGTTTCCACAGTTACTAGGCGTATATCCACCTGCATGATGAGTGTGATGTTGTGTGAGACCAAAATTAGAGTCACATGATCAAACTTTCTTGTCGTAGTCAGGACTCTAGTGTTCTGAATCATCTGAAGACCCCTAATGCTTGTACAAGTCAATTCGAGATTAATCAAAGGTCTGAATCAATGTTTCTGCATCTGTCATTGACAAAGTACATCAAATCCTTGTAATATTCCAGTTTTTAAAAAAGCAGTCTTTATAAATTCTCTAACATGGAGATCAAAGGACAACGTAGGATCAAATCTCGTCCCTAGATTTTTTAACTTAGTACTTTGTCGAATGACGCAACCATCTAAACTCACTGATGACCAATCAAACTGACCATCAACTCTTTTTCAGAATTCAAAAGCAAGAAATTATAAAACAATCATCTTCTCACAGACAACAAACCAGGATAACAATGATAAAGATCTGATAAATATGATGTCAGAAAGTAAGTGTTTACACTGAAAAAAGAACCAACTTAAAAAAGCATTACACATGGTAAAATCTGAATGAATGAAGTTGTTTGAACTTAAGCTTGTAAGTTAGAGTTGATCTAGAGTTGATCTAACTTACAAACTTAAGTTCAAACAACTTCATTCATTCAGGTTTTAACAATTGTAACATTTTTTTAAGTTGGTTCAACTGTTCTCTTTTTTCAGTGTAGGCTACCTTCAGCTCTGGGGCCTGTACTACGAAGCAGGGTTACTGGCTTATCAGGGTAACTTCGGGAGTAAGTTGATGACGTGTGGAGTAACTTCTCGGCTAACCCGTACTACGAAAGGTGGATAGGTTTCCACCGAGGCATGCTGCCACGGCAACTTACGCCGTGCGGCAAACCTGCTCCAAGCAGGTTATGTTCCAGGATTAGCTTGAGGTTTTCGATTAACCACTCCCTTTATAAGTACCGTCCATCCACCTTCAATCACTCCGAAGACAATGCCGGCCTACCTGGATGATCCGTTTGATATTGGGGCACAAACTGTGAGGGGCTCTCTTCGCAGGGCGAGGGTTTTTAAAGACCGCCAGAATTGTTTCATTTCCAAAGCTCAGGTGGCCACCACTGTTTGCGTCTTTCTCTGACACTATGCTGCATGAAAATCTGTTGTAGCGCACTCAGAATAAAAGAAAAACATTTCAAAATGTGTCCCCTGCCAGACACAGACCAGGAATGTCACCATATTTTATTTATTTGTTTGATCAAAATCCAGCAGGTAAACAAAAATCAAGCTTCAAAGACACATCAGACTTCAAGGTTGAATTTTGGTTCTCACAAAAGGAAATTACAACTTCACCGCAACACTTGTGGGACATGAGTTTAATCTGTCATTGTTTCTACTTTAGAACATTGGTGTAATTATAAAGATACAGTACTGTCAAAAGGTTTCTGGCACTTTAAAAGAGCCAAGATCTTTTAAAAATAATACAGATCTCCTTAACATGTAATATTTATGAATACATACCTGTATAAGTGAAAGGTATGACCACATGGAATCACAATGGAAACAAGCATTTTTGTGTGTGTGTGTGTGTGTGTGTGTGTGTGTGTGTGTGTGTGTGTGTGTGTGTGTGTGTGTGTGTGTGTGTGTGTGTGTGTGTGTGTGTGTTACCCTGTTTTTGATGTATTTATATGTTTAGTTAATACATTTTTGTATTATTTTATGCATGTTTACATTTTATACGAATAAAAATCAATCAATCGATCAATCACATTTCATGTTCAGAAAAATACATTATTTTCTTGAGGTGTTTTTCTGAGATTGCTAAGAAAACTTTGTTGTATTTAATCAGGTTTTGACAATTGTTTTATTTTTGAACAGCCATTAGAAACTGCCACATGTTATCAGGAACTGAGTAGTGGGCTTACAATTTATTTATTTATTCATTTATGTATCCATCTTTAAAAATGAGGTTTCTGCTGAGAAAATTGGATATTTGATTTAATGAATTTACAAAAAATTTCAAATTAGATTTTTGTTGGATTTGGAAAGTTCAGTCATTTCATGTGAGATTTGTGTTGGTTTCAGAAAGTTTAGATTCACATTTAATTTTCTTTTCTTTTTGCATTTGTTTATGCAGCATTTATGTTCAGTTAATGCTTCTGAAAATTCCATAGACTTGACTGATGTGAGTTGCAGCATATTTAAACATTAATATATGTTCATGCGATAATTGCAGTTATGTTACGAGTAGACACTGACCTGCAGTCAGTTTTTCAGTTTGATAATGGAGCATCTCCAGCTAATTTAATCGGATCCATTGAATAGTAGGATTATTTAGTTTTTACATAACAACAGTGACAGTTCAGATGAAGGTGCTGTAGAACTATGATGCAAAATCTGCTAACATGAGTGTGTTTATTAGTGTATGGCAGAGATTACGTGGTGTACTCAGAGACTGAGAGAAAGGTGTTAGACATTGCTCATAGGTTCATGCCTCTGGATATAAATCCATAAGTGTACACTTACCCTTAGAAAATGACAACATGCCTAAAACTTAAAGGGGTCCTATTGTGCAAAATCTGTGTTTACTAACCTTTTCGATTTCAACATGGTTGCAGTTTTGTGTCACACATTCTCAAAGTCCTACAATTCTGTTTGTATATGTGATAATTCCTAGGATTTTACCAAAATTTTGTCCTGAAACAGCTTATTTTCAACTCCAGTGACATAAGTCACCAAAGTATGTATCACCAGTGCTGCTTTCTGTATGAGACACGCCCACTTAGACAGTCTGTTTCTTTTGGCAATGAGTTCACACAGCGTGTGAGGTTTTGGGGGCATGACAAGCAGCAGGTCCTTTCTAGTTAAAACAGTTTTAAGGACACCTGAGTGTCTGGGGAATACTGTGGGCTGCAAACGTGTACGCATGGTGAGCCATCTTAATTTGTAGTAAAGGTGGAAAATATGAGCGGAAGGGAAGTTTGCATCCTCACAGCATGAATAATAACGTATGTGCGCACACGCTAACGTGACCACAGCCAGGTGTAAGGTTCAGCTCCAGCTTTGACAGGAAGGAAGTGTTTTTGTGGAATATATGAAAACTTTTCTCAAAATCTGCTGATGGAAAAAAGGGAAAAAACCTGAACCTTATCAGGACAGGAACAAATTAATCACTCTGTTGTTCCATCCACATTTGGACTGAACCTACTTAATACTCATGGACTTAAAAAAAAAAAAAACTTCAGAAAGCATTGTGTGCAGCCACTTGGGCAGCTGTGATAACACTGTGGGCGCAGAAAACACTCCACAGCAGCACACATTTTCACAGAACATTTGGAATTTGGACCACTTTCAGTTGATTCGCCAGAACCAGAAGTGACTGCAAAGCAGCATGAGTCAATCAGTAACATTAAAAATGAACTTTTTTAAAAGTTGAGACTGTCATCACGGCTGAAGAACCAGCAAAACAAAAAATACAATGCATATTCATTTCTCTGTTAAGTGTGGACTGCTGTGTTGAATGCAGTGTTCCGTTTTTAGTCATGCTTTCAGTCACAAGCCAGCCATCAGTGATACAACCCCTGGCAAAAATTATGGAATCACCGGCCTCGAAGGATGTTCATTCAGTTGTTTAATTTTGTAGAAAAAAAGCAGATCACAGACATGACACAAAACTAAAGTCATTTCAAATGGCAACTTTCTGGCTTTAAGAAACACTATAAGAAATCAAGAAAAAAACATTGTGGCAGTCAGTAACGGTTACTTTTTTAGACCAAGCAGAGGAAAAAAAATGGAATCACTCAATTTTGAGGAAAAAATTATGGAATCACCCAGTAAATTTTCATCCCCAAAACTAACACCTGCATCATATCAGATCTGCTCGTTAGTCTGCATCTAAAAAGGAGTGAACACACCTTGGAGAGCTGTTGCACCAAGTGGACTGACATGAATCATGGCTCCAACACGAGAGATGTCAATTGAAACAAAGGAGAGGATTATCAAACTCTTAAAAGAGAGTAAATCATCACGCAATGTTGCAAAAGATGTTGGTTGTTCACAGTCAGCTGTGTCTAAACTCTGGACCAAATACAAACAACATGGGAAGGTTGTTAAAGGCAAACATACTGGTAGACCAAGGAAGACAAAGCGTCAAGACAGAAAACTTAAAGCAATATGTCTCAAAAATTGAAAAATGTACAACAAAACAAATGAGGAACGAATGGGAGGAAACTGGAGTCAACGTCTGTGACCGAACTGTAAGAAACCGCCTAAAGGAAATGGGATTTACATACAGAAAAGCTAAACGAAAGGCATCATTAACACCTAAACAGAATAAAACAAGGTTACAATGGGCTAAGGAAAAGCAATTGTGGACTGTGGATGACAGGATGAAAGTCATATTCAGTGATGAATCTCGAATCTGCATTGGGCAAGGTGATGATGCTGGAACTTTTGTTTGGTGCCTTTCCAATGAGATTTATAAAGATGACTGCCTGTCAGGTAAAGGCATGTCAGGTAAAGGCACTGGGGAGATGGCTGTCATTACATCATCAATAAATGCACAAGTTTATGTTGATATTTTGGACAATTGAAAGGATGTTTGGGGATGATGAAATCATTTTTCAAGATGATAATGCATCTTGCCATAGAGCAAAAACTGCAAAAACATTCCTTGCAAAAAGACACATAGGGTCAATGTCATGGCATAGGGTCAATGTCAATGAGCAGATCTGATTTGATGCAGGTGTTAATTTGGGGGATGAAAATTTACAGGGTGATTCCATAATTTTTTCCTCAGAATTGAGTGATTCCATATTTTTTTTCCTCTGCTTGGTCTAAAAAAGTAACCGTTACTGACTGCCACAATCTTTTTTTCTTGATTTCTTATAGCGTTTCTTAAAGCCAGAAAGTTGCCATTTGAAATGACTTTAGTTTTGTGTCATGTCTGTGATCTGCTTTTTTTCTACAAAATTAAACAACTGAATGAACATCCTCCGAGGCCGGTGATTCCATAATTTTTGCCAGGGGTTGTATAAAGGCATGACGTGTTTAGAGCACACACATGCACACACGTGATCTATTCCTCTGTGTCTCAGAAACAAAGCAAACGGACAAGAACTGGCCTCACACACATTTTAGAAATAAAAAGGCATTTGTATGCAAATCTCTGCCAAGGTCAGAGAGGCTGCATCCTGCAGTATAAAAAAAAAAAGCATCAGAGAGCGGATGTATACCCTGTGATCTACACTCCACGATGTGAATGTTAAATAAATACACACTAATGGTGGTTTTTTTTTCATGTATAACTTCATCATATGACTTCTGTGTGACTTCATTATGAAGTAATTCATACCAGTCAATCATAAATATTTTTTGCTGATCAATATATGCTTTACATTGTCTATCTAGGCTCCTTGGTTGTTGAAAAAAAGGTGTCTTTTGGACAAGTGTTTCTTTGACCTTGGAATTTGGCCACGCTACTCCCAAATCTAATCTCCTGTAGACGTGTATGTCCAAGTAATGTTCCCACCAAGTGGTGGAAATCCGTCCAGCTGTTTTTGAGTTATCATGTCCACAGGCACACACCTGTGACAGCAGTACCCTGCTGTCACCACTTCACTGGCACGTAGGGTAAAACAAAAAGTCTGGGTTCCACCCCTTGTTAACAAATTTGCTCCCATTTATAGTCACACTGATTCCTGACTAAAACAGGGGATAAGGGTTCACTATTAAAACACCCTACTTAGCAACATTAAAAATGATTTCGTTTCACTGATTCATCCACTTCTGTTCAAAAATTTTGTGTTTCTGTTTTATTTACTTTCCAAGTCTTTCAGCAGAATTTGAGCAAATGACTTCTGCTATGACTCCACTCTCACTCTCATCTTTATACTAAGATGTTTGAAAATCAGTGGCCCCACACACTTTGTCTGGATCTTCTCCTAAATTTAACTGAAGTTTATTTCATGATTTAATGAAAATTGGTTTCAGTGCTGGTAGCATGGTGGATTAGTGGTTAGCACTGTTGCCTCACAGCAAGAAGGTCATGGGATCGATTCCCACCTGTGGCCTTTCTGTGTTGAGTTTGCAGGTTCTCCCCTTGTTTGTGTGTGTTCTCTTTGGGTGCTTCAGCTTCCTCCCACATCCAAAGACATGAAGGTTAGGTGGACTGGAAACTTTAAATTGTCCGTAGGTGTGAATGTATTTGTTTGTCTATATGTGGCCCTGCGAGGCTGTGACAGACTGCCATCCTGTCCAAGGTGTACGCTGCCTCACGCCCTGTGACTGCTGGGATAGGCTCCAGCCCCCTGCTATCCGAACTTGGGGTTGAAGATGAGTGTGTGGGTTGTGTGTGTGGTTTTAGTGCTTTCTAGGAATCTATGATTGCAATGCTGTAATTTAGTAAAATTATAAAAAGTAAATAAGCCCCTTCAGCTTCTCCCTTGTTTCGGGGTCACCACATGCAGATCCGAGGGGGATCTGCATGTTGATTTGGCAAGTTTTATGCCTGATGCCCTTCCTGATCCAACTCCACATTATATGGAGACCGGGCAGTGGTGGGGTTTGAACCAAGAACGTTCCGCACTGGAAACAAGCGCAAACTGAATCCTCTCAAAAAAGCAGTTGACCTAAAGGGGCCAAGTTGTGGAAATTAAATGATTTTATTTTGTTTTACACAGCCAGTAGGAGAGAGATGCACTGTTCAATCACAGACATTTAATTTGTCTCTAAACACTGACCCATTCCACGTTACGCGAGTTACAGTTTGGACTCACTTTTTCAACTTTGGCTCTCTGTATCTGTATTACTGTAATGTTAATTTGTAAACTTTTCTTACTGATATGTTACTACATGAATACTAAACAATTTAGCATGTGAAAAACATCTAGTCTTCAACATGTTTTTTCAGGCATGGTTTAAGTAGCATTATGTGGGTTACATTCAGACAATTTAAAGAAATGACAACATTTTCAAAACTGTGAAAGTTCTGTGAAGTGTGCAGTGATATTTTCTGGAGTTCTCAGTAATTGTACTGTACGATATCACTACTATTTGAATGGAGAAGTGGAATTAAGAAAACGTGAATTCAGAGAACTTTATCAGGTGAGATACAACATTACAAAAAAAGTTACGTGCGTTACACATCTGAAATTAGCAAAGTTTTCTTTATTTTCTAGTAATTATTTCACACTTTTAGACATTTTTTTGAATTTGAAATGTTTATCAACAATTAACATGCCCTTTTGGTGACTTTTGCACAATTTATTTTCAAATGGCTTTGCACCTGCTTTCCAGTCAACCTGTATATGGCTTCACAGAGATTCATTTGGAAACCATCCTAAATTTTAGTGGAAGACTTGCTGTTGTAAAGAATCCTGGACATAATAGGAAAGAAACTATTTTCAGATTTATACAGTAAAACTTGCATATAATGGTTTCAGGTGGACCAGTGAATTTGGTCCGTTATAATCCGTTATAGTCCGTTATAATTAGGATGACCTCTAATTTCCTGCTTTTAAACTCAGATAAAACTGAAGTTATTGTACTTGGCCCCACAAATCTTAGAAACATGGTGTCTAACCAGATCCTTACTCTGGATGGCATTACCCTGACCTCTAGTAATACTGTGAAAAATCTTGGAGTCATTTTTCATCAGGATATGTCCTTCAATGCGCATATTAAACAAATATGTAGGACTGCTTTTTTTTATCTCTAAAATTAGAAAGGTCTTGTCTCAGAGTGATGCTGAAAAACTAATTCATGCATTTATTTCCTCTAGTCTGGACTATTGTAATTCATTATTATCAGGTTGTCCTAAAAGTTCCTTGAAAAGCCTTCAGTTAATTCAAAATGCTGCAGCTAGAGTACTGACAGGGACTAGAAGGAGAGAGCATATTTCACCCATATTGGCCTCTCTTCATTGGCTTCCTGTTAATTCTAGAATAGAATTTAAAATTCTTCTTCTTACTTATGAGGTTTTGAATAATCAGGTCCCATCTTATCTTAGGGACCTCATAGTACCATATCACCCCAATAGAGCGCTTCGCTCTCAGACTGCAGGCTTACTTGTAGTTCCTAGGGTTTGTAAGAGTAGAATGGGAGGCAGAGCCTTCAGCTTTCAAGCTCCTCTCCTCTGGAACCAGCTCCCAATTCGGATCAGGGAGACAGACACCCTCTCTACTTTTAAGATTAGGCTTAAAACTTTCCTTTTTGCTAAAGCTTATAGTTAGGGCTGGATCAGGTGACTCTGAACCATCCCTTCGTTATGCTGCTATAGACGTAGACTGCTGGGGGGTTCCCATGATGCACTGAGTGTTTCTTTCTCTTTTTGCTCTGTATGCACCACTCTGCATTTAATCATTAGTGATTGATCTCTGCTCCCCTCCACAGCATGTCTTTTTCCTGGTTCTCTCCCTCAGCCCCAACCAGTCCCAGCAGAAGACTGCCCCTCCCTGAGCCTGGTTCTGCTGGAGGTTTCTTCCTGTTAAAAGGGAGTTTTCCTTCCCACTGTCGCCAAGTGCTTGCTCACAGGGGGTCGTTTTGACCGTTGGGGTTTTTCCGTAATTATTGTATGGCTTTGCCTTACAATATAAAGCGCCTTGGGGCAACTGTTTGTTGTGATTTGGTGCTATATAAATAAAATTGATTTGATTTGATTTGATAAACGAAATCCATTAAAACGGACAAAATCCATTATTTGTATAAAATAGACGAAATTCGTTATTTGTATAAAACGGATGAAATCTGTTATTTGTATAAAACAGACGAAACCTATTATATGTATGTAACGGATTAGTTACAGTCAGTAGGCCCCGAACGATCTACGGGGAAATTACATGGAAGTACTTTGCTACTTCTCATAGGAAAGGTGTTATTGATGGCGTCGATGTGGCAGCCAAGTCAAATGTCAGGGGAAAGGTGATGAGCAATGCCACCAATGTGCAGTCTGCCAAAGATTTTCGTGATGCAGACCAGAAATGTATGCCTGAGGTAAAGATTATGCGCATTCTCCAGTCTGAAATATCTGAGTTTATTGAGAAGGAGAATCCTTTGTCTGGTGTTCTGAATGCCCCTGGTATCAACAAAGATAGTCTATTAAGTGTACAGATGGTTCAATATGCAACTTGTTTTATACAGACATAGACAATGAACCACTGGTTTTTGTATTATACCCACAGGCTGCCCCCAAAAAGAATGGTTTAAAGTTGGTGACTGGGTTCTTATAAGGTATGATGGGTGCACCTTCCCTAGTGAGGTCATTCAGATCATACGTGATGACACTTAGAGTATTGGTGATGAAACCTGTAAGGAAGGGCAAATGGTCTTGGCCAATGCAGGTAGATGCCAGCTCCCAATGAGAAAGGAAACTCTCTGAAGTCCCCTGGGCAAAGTCCAGTTGAAGCAGCAGGTGCAGTTGAGCACCTAGCTGCCATGCTGACATCAGAGTGTGTGAATTTGAGGCATCATTATAAAGAACATTGAGCATCTACATCACATGGAAAAGTGCAACAGAAATGCAATGCATTTGACTGTAAAAATGGGCAAAAGTGGAACACAGTGACCTATATCAGTGCAAACATTAATATTCCTGGTACGTAGATTTATGTCATTGTGTCACTGGTCTATGGCTCTGTGAATGTCTTCATTTTTCAAGTGCTGTCCTCTTATGTGACTTTATGTGATTTAAAATATCACATAACACACAAAGCTGTTGTGAAATATTTTGCTGAAGACTCCAATGACCGCCATCACGTCTTTGATTACTACATATTCCTCAACCAGCTGAGTAAATTGCTCCTTGGAAAAGTGAAGAAATCTTCTCATCCTTTGTGAAGCTTATCAAAATGTACATGACAGAATACAGAGCAAGTAAGACAGTAAATGTGTCTCTCAGTAACAAACATTTTGAGATCCATCATCTACACTGAGCTGAATTTAGTGCTTACGCACACATGAACAGGAAGTGGTGAGCTTTGTTCGATCTGCCCAAGTAGGTCAGGTAACATGTGTATTAGTCCATTTAACTTCCAGTCATTTGAATTTTTACCCTAATCTCGACTTTTTCATCATCTGCTGTGAGAACGTAGATCATAAATTTGTGATATTGGGAGCTGGTGGGGTGGGGGTAGGGGGTGGTTTCATGATGGAGTAGCACCATGAAAAAAGAAAAAAGAAAGACATGACATTGCCGCTACAGTTTATCAGAAAGCACGCAGGAAACTCAAACCTAGCTTTGATCTGCCCTCTCATATGAAAACCATTCTCTGTTCCACTCCACCACAAAGCTGTTACTGGTGGTGCAACAGACAAATGTTGAACAGTTACTCCAATCACAGCTACAGAAACCTCTGAATCCTTCAGAGGTGTCTGGGTCTCTTGGTGGAGGTCTAGAACGGAAATGGCGTACTTCAGAATTAGACGTATTCCGCTTTGCGTGGCGTGATGCTGTCTTAGACTATAAGCATGCACTGCTACAATGCAGACCTATTACTCTGAGTTGATCAACAAAAACAAGCATAACTCAAAGTTCTTGTTGGACACAGTGGAAAGACTTATTTATGGACCACCACCTGTACTCCGCTCACCTTTTACAGCACAAGATTTCTTGGGTTACTTTGAGAAGAAAATAGAAGACATTAGGTTAAACATATCCCAGCATGCCTTAACCCAGCCAATACACCCTGCTATTGAGGTGGGTGCCATCACTGAGGTATTACCTATATTTGGGTGATTCTTAGACTACGGGCACTTATTATGTCCTTTGATCATATTGTATGAAAAACAGAAAAAAGGGGAAATTTCACACATTTATAGTTATCTTTACAATGAAAGTGTGTTAAGAAATTTGTTCTAGTAGTCTATGATGACTTTTTCACCTTTTTTCAGCATCATTATATGCAAATATTGCCTTTTTGTGCTTGTCCCACACCCAGACTTTTGATCTTCAATGATAAAAATGAATGGTAAAGAAACGTTTTTTCTAATGTTTTAAAATATCTCTGAATAAAATATCAGTAACATAATCAAAACATAATTGGGGTATTCAATGTCATACAACTGTTGTGATTTTTTTAAACATAATGTAGTTGTCCCACACTATTGCCGTAATTTCCACCACAACACTGTAATGTCCCTTTAAACAGTTTGTATGAAAGATTGTTTGGGTAGTTTCTATGGAGATAAACAGTGACATCAGAGCACATGTATATAGCGCCAAATCACAACAAACAGTTGCCCCAAGGCGCTTTATATTGTAAGGCAATGGTGTGGTGGAAATTACATTTACAAGGCCAATAGTGCCCGTAGTTAAAGAATCACCCATTTACAGAATTTGATAGTATCTCATTAAGCGTGCTAATGAAACTCGTAATGTCTACAAAAAGCACAACCTGCTTATTTGAGCCTATACCAACAAAAATGTTTAAGGGCTGACTGTGCTGGAAATTATTAATCTGTCATTAACTTCTGGATCTGTTCTAAATGTTTCAAATCTGCAGTGATTAAACCATTACTTAAGAAATCTAATCTTGACCCTAGTGTATTGAAAAACTATCGGCCGATATCAAATCTAAAATTTGCTCTAAAATTCTGGAAAAAGTGGTTTCACGGCTTCTCATGGACCACCTTACTGAGAATAATCTCTTTGAGCCACTGCAGTCTGCTTTTAGAAAATATCATTCCACAGAGAGAGAAGGCTCTCACTAAAGTGGTGAATGATCTTCTGCTTGCAATGGATTCGGACACCACTACGGTTCTGGTACTGTTAGATCTTAGTGCTGCGTTTTATACTGAGGATCATCATATTCTACTTGATAGGCTGGAGATTCACTTTGGGATTACTGGAAGTGCCCTTGCATTGTTGTCATCATACCATCGTTCTCACTGTGTTTTGTACAATAACAATCAATCAATCAATCAATCAATTTTATTTATATAGCGTTCCACAGGGGTCCGTCTTAGACCCCCTGCTTTTCTCCCTTTATATAGCTCCCCTTGGACACATATTGCAGTGTTTTAGGATTACCTTTCACTGCTATACTGATGATACTCAGTTATATATGCCGATAACTGCTGGTAATCTCATCCACATAAAATCCTGAGAAGATTGCCTTGCATCACTGAGAAGCTGGATGTCTAGCAACTTCCCACTTTTAAACTCTGATAAGACTGAAATTATGTTCTTTGTCCAGTGGGACATCGGCATCAATTTGACCAGCTAATGCTTAGCCTAGGCTTGTGTCATACATCGCACTGACAAGTTGAGGAACCATGGGGTAATTTTTGATCCTACGTTGTCCTTTGTGGATTCCTGCAAGTACCTCGGGCTGTGGCTGGGCAGCAAACTGGACTGGACAACCCACACCAACCACCTGTACAGGAAAGGACAGAGCAGGCTGAACTTCCTCAGGAGACTGCGGTCGTTTAACATCTGAAACTACTGTCGATGTTCTGCCAGTCCATGGTAGCCAGCATCCTCTTTTACACCGTGGTGTGCTGGGGGGCAGCACACCCATGAAGGACACATCCATGCTGGACAAACTGATCAGGCGGACTGGCTCCGTGGTTGGCATGGAGCTGGACTCTCTGGTGATGGTGGCAGAGAACACTGGACAAACTTCTGGAACCAACTTGTAGCTGCCTGAACGTCGCTCCTCCTGTGACTTACACCAGTACACACAGTGAATCCGCGTTGCTTTTTGTCTACAAATGCAATATGTCTTTAATTTGGCTTTCAAGTCAAATTCTTGTATTTTGCATTCAACATATGTCTGTCTTGGTCTCTTTGTAACTGACAGTGTATTCAGAAAAAACAAAATCATTAGATAAGTGTCAATAAGATTGAGTAATAATAAGAAGAAATACATAACTTGAAAGCTGTGTCACTGATTTTACCGCTGCTGTGTTTGCACATAGACTCATGTAGAATTATTGTTCAGCTGTGTGGCACTGCCCTTTGTCCATAGAAAATAGCTTTCCTCCACCAGACTCCCCGGCTCTCAGTAGCTTAGCTTATCATGCCAGTCCACGAAACACACAACGATAACACAAACTGCTGGAAGCTGGTCCACATCATGGCTCTCCTGTTAAGGTCCAGCAGTGATCATCGTCGTCATGTTTTTGCCAACTCTCTGTGATTGTGGATGCTCCTTCCTCAGCCAGTCTTGCCAGCTCCACATGTAGCAGTTTAGTTTAGCATGGCGCAACACCGTGGCACAAACCACAAACACGGCCATTTCCATGCTTTCGGGAGAGACTTTGTTAGAGTTCTGCTTTATTCTACTGGCCACACGAATTGCAGGAATGTGCCTTGACCGTTAAACTTTACTCACTTTAACAGCAAAACAATATATTAGCAGACTGAAAGTTAGCGGAAGCTAATTGGTCTGCTGATGGTTTTCAAAGTTAGCTGAAAACCTAATCCACTAATGAAAAAGTTAGCTTCGTTAATTAGGGGTTAGCGGAACTGTGCCCACTACTGGATGTTTGTCTGCTCTGGGTGAATTTCTCAGTGTGAAACACAGGATGCCAGCACCTTGTCCCACCAACAAGGACAAAAATAGCTTAAGTGGCCAACAGGATGTGAAACTCACCGGGTCATTATAAACATAATTTTTTTCAAGAACAAAAATAACCGTATTAACGGGTTGTCATTATTTTGAAATAACAATTTTGTTCCAGAACATAAAAACAACTAGAAGCACTCAGAAAGTGCAAACCTCTGCCAAGGCCATGGGGTCACTGACGCCATAACATCTACACGCCGTGGAATCATTGAACCTAAAAAAGTCTAACAATGATAAGTTTCATCTGCTGTGACTGGATAGCATGTATCCTTAGCGCTTGGCATCACAGTTTATTGCAACTTGCACCTTTCCCAGAAGCTACTGTCATCTGAGCACTGATATTGATATTGCATGTGCTTATAGACAAAAACAAATAAGAGACAAAATTCAATTTATTATTCAACTAAACTGCAAATATATGTATGAATTTTTTTAACATTTATGAAACACTTCTCTAAATAAATAACAGTAAATTCTGAAATAGAACTATTTTTTAAGTGTTGCATGTGCTACACAAGGCCATAGGGTCACTGACCCTAAAGAGATTCCCTCCTTGGCACAGTGATCTATTCACCAATTCAGTGTTACAACCAAAACTATGATACATACACTTTTCTTTCCTTTATATTTGACATCCTTGACCATGAAAACATACCACTAGAACTTGGAATCACTTTTATGTCTTTATTAGTTCAAAAGTTATTGTATAAAAACGATTTTTCGGTAATGGCGGTTTTCTTCTGGATCTAGCTCCATAACATTTGAAGCTACATCAAATCTGATGACACCTTACTGAATCAGTACAGATTCAGCTACAATTTGGTGTTAGTTGTGCATCTCTAGCTTCATTTGTCACCTCACACTGACACATTTTCTATTTTCCCTATATTTTTGCTCATCACCAAACTTTGTTTGATAGAACATTTGACTATGTTACACCCTAATTTTTTTCAAGCCTTTCTGCCTTGTTTTTGTGGAGTTAGAAACTAGAATGTCAAAATTCCCCCTATCCCGCAATGGTGAAGAATCCTTTAAAAAATTCCTGGATCCGGGTTGTGATCCGGATCACCACTAAAATTGAATCACTTGTTCCTCTTGTCATTTCCAAACACTCCACAAAATTTCATCAAAATCCGTTCAAAACTTTTTGAGTTATCCTGCTGACAAACAGACAGACAAACAAACAAACAAACAAACTCGACCGAAAACATAGCCTCCTTGGCGGAGGTAATAAAGTTTTTGGTTTTGTTATGTTCCTAGCAAAATACCAAAAGTTTCTGGTTTTCCTTTTTGTTCCACAAACCGGTTCAAAGCCTTGGACTTAACTGAAGAAAAAGGCAGCGCGGCTGTATGTGTTTTTATCCCAATGTCGGAACACACCCAGCGGATTGGTGAGAAGGCGCTAGTACGCTGTCACCGCCAGTGTTGCCACAGTTACTTTGAAAAAGTAATCCAATTACTGATTACTGATTACTCCTTGAAAAAGTAACTTAGTTACTTTACTGATTACTCAATTGTAAAAGTAACTAAGTTAGATTACTAGTTACTTTTTTAGTTACTTTCCACAGCTGCCGACAACTCACTTTATAGTCACCCTTTCTTGACTTCAATGAAAATACTTGTTTTATAAAAAGTAAAATAAAGACCTCTTTCTTGACCTCATATTTAACTGTTGACAGCACTGTAACAGTAAAACTTGCAATTTCAAACCTACATTGTTTAGAAATGTAACTATTAAATTCTAACTCTCTAAACATTTTACTTGTCGAAATTATTATTATTTTAAGCAATATTAGTAGTTGTAGTAAAAAATGGCTTCAAAACTGGACCTTTAATCTAGGGGTGTTGTGGGGGGGCACATCCCTGCCCCACGCCCCCATTCCATCTAGATTCGCCCCTGCTTTGGCGTTTGAGCACAAAGAATGGATAACATTTATTTATGCAGAAAACAGGACCAGATTTACAGGTAAGAAAGTTTTATTGCGTTTTCACATCATGTGGTCCTCAGAAAGAGAGTTTAGGTGCATTTGAGTGGAAAATAGTGTTAGTTGTTGACGCGTCGCGGAGGATCAGCTGTTTTTAACGAAGAGATACAGAGCGGCTCAGCTCAGAATTCTAAATAAAGGAGGGGGAAAAGTATAAAAATGTCTTTGTAAAGCTCAGTGCAGGTGTGCTGATCACCGCGCTTTAAGAGGTGAGGACGAGTCGAGCAGCTGCAAAAAACCGCGGATGAAAAGCTCACAGCTCGCTTAAAGTGGGCAGTTCAGTCGAACTCCGACCTCCTGCCCACGGACCAAGTTTAATGCTGCTGTCGACCCACAATGAAAAATAATAGTAACGCACAGTGACTTGGAGAAGTAACTTTAATCTGATTACTGATTTGGAAAGATTAACGCGTTAGATTACTCGTTACTAAAAGAAGTGGTCAGATTAGAGTAACGCGTTACTACGTTACCGGCATCACTGGTCACCGCATCAACGTAGTGAGGAAGTATGGTGTCATGATCGCCAAGTGAGCCACATTCTAGCCACATTTGCATATCTCATTTGCATACCTCTGCAAATCCAGCACACATCTTAAAACCAGGAAAACTGTTCTGCTGAATGCAGCTTTTTGTGTTGCCATTGGAAATAATCAGTCCATCAAGAGCCCCAAATCCACCAGAGATCAATGGATTAAGTGAGTTTTGCCACTGGACAAATTATTTCAACCCATTACTAATCAGTTTACTCAATCCATCATAGTGTGACAACACTTTTACAGGTGACAATAAATAAAATAATCACAGCAAACCACATTAAAGAAATACAATAAGTTAAATACATCGGAGTGAACAAAGCAAACTTAGATGGGTTAAGAGAATTACCAAATACATGTATTCTGACTTGTAAACATGATATGAAAAGATTAATAGTACAAAAAAGTAAGTAGCTTCAAAAAAATTGGAGAATTAATTTTTTTTTTAAATTCAAACTTTTATGTTAGATAGATGCAATCGACTTGCACATCCTGTGCTAACCACCATTTTGGTATTGGAAAAGAGCACGTGGTTTGAGAAAAGCTCCCACTATGTTCTCCACTCACTTTCTCTGAATGAGGGGTGTGGCTGCGGGAGGTCACGTGGCGGCGATGTGGGCGTGGCCACGGCAGCCTCACCAGCTGGAGCTGTGAGAGGGAGAGAGAGTGGGAGAGGGGAGAGAGACGAGCAGGGAAGGCTTGGGTGAGTCGTCCTTTTTTCCATGTTTGCTGTGTGTTTTTGTCTCGTACTGAGAGCCGTGAGGGCGTCAGGGTGAAGAGAGAAAATGAAAGAGGAAGACGAGCGGAGAAGGAGGAAGATGGTTTGGTGATTTGAGGTTGTTCAAAGTTAGCGTTTCCTCTTCTCTCACGTGTCTTTTGCAGGGGGTTAAAAAAAGAGTTTTGAGGTCTGGATGAGGGGAGTAAAGTCTGGAAAGGAATCTTCACATGCAAACGTTGTACTTTCTCGTGTCCTTTGTTTGTCTCTTGCTGTTCTTTGCCTTCACTCTGGTCCTGTTGTTTGGTGGTCGGGGAAAGTTTTGGGGGGTCAGCCCCACTGCATGCTTCTCCTTGCACATTGCCCCCTCCCCCCTTCTCTTCTTTATCCTTTTCCCTCCTCTTTGGTGCCACAGGAGACAAATCTGCTATCATGGGACTGAGTGAGGATCAATCAGGACAATCCTAGTACCTGAGGTTCATGCTGTCTCTGCCTTTAACCCCAGTTTTTGCCTTCATGCTGACTTTGATCCACTGTGCTGGATTAGCTGGGTTAAAGCTGCTTTGACATGATTTAATTTGGGCAATCCGATGCGTCTTTTCACTGTAGAGGTTCTCAAGTTCAAGGAAGTTAAAGGATCGACCAGGACAAATGTTCTAAGAGAAGTGTTCTTTCCTGGAAACTGTAAAAACATCTGAAATTCTTCTTTTGATGTACTAAAGGGGCACTCAGAAGAGTACATATGAAGAGTTCAGATGCAAAACCTGGAAAGTAACTTTTTTATTGGCCGTGAATGTTGTTACAGTAACTAAGTATGCGTTGGTAGGTTATTATTATGGCAATCACGTGACACCCTAACCCAAATCTTTCAGAGATACATGAACCAAAAGAATAACTGAAATAACAAATTTTGGTTCACCTGAAGGGAGTGAAAAAAACTACGTATTGCATTGCTCATCGAATAATCGAACCCCAGTCTCCCACATGACAGGCGGGGATACTTACCACTGTACTAAAGAGGAGTTAGCAAGGAGCATAGAGTCACAGAACATCAAATACAGTGGTTGCCGTAAGCATAGCCCCAAGATTTGGTGTGCCGGTGCCGTAACTGTAACTATTCACATGCCAATCCAGTAGTGGTTGGTAAATCATCTATATATTAAAAGCATGAGTGAGTGCATGCATGCGTGATTTTATTGAGTAAGTTCAATGCAAGTACATAATATAATTGTAAATATGTTAAAAATACATGGATGACACAAGAAAGTGAAAACCATTATTTCCATTGTGGTCCATTTAAAAAAAAAAAAAAAAAAATCAAATGACAAAATAGAAATAAAAATAATAATAAGAGTGTGTATGATAACAAGAGCCTAAACAATTTATAAAAACATTAAGACAGTAAATTAACATAAAGAAATTATGTAAATAACAGGAAATAAAAGGGTTGAGTTCTTCTTCAAAAAATTGTTGAGGTCTCAGGTTCTAAAAACATTCTGGACTTGCACGCCATTTGAACGAATTGTAGAAACACCCTTGAAAAATGTCATCTACCTATTTTATGAACACTACCCAATCTAGAGCCCGTGGATCCCCATGGGCAACATAGTAACTTTATCTTACCTAGGAAAAATTGAGGAATTCGAGGAATTCTAAGATTTTTCTTAAAATGACGTCACTAAGACCTACTTTTAGCCTTAGCATGCTTTGTGAATATGGGCCCTGGAGTTTGCTAAAAGGCACCTGAAGGACTCTGGGACCATGAGAGACAAAAATCTCTGGTCTGATGAGACAAAGATTGAACTCTTTGGCGTGAGTGCCAGGCATCATGTTTGGAGGAAACCAGGCACCATCCCTACAGTGATCATGGTGGAGGCAGCATCATACTGTGGAGATGATTTTTACCTGTGGGAACTAGGAGACTAGTCAGGTTTGAGGAAAAGATGAATGCAGCAATGTACAGAGACATGCTGGATGAAAATCTGCTCCAGAGCGCTCTTGCCCTCAGACTGGGGCAACAGTTTATGTTTCAGCAGGACAATGACCCCAGCCAAGATATCAAAGAAATGGTTTTAGGACAACTCTAACTTATTTACAAGACATTTCTCAGATGTTAGCATGGTGACATCATAGGCTGGTAGCTAGCTGCAAAACTGTTTGGTGTGTAAATATAACCTCTTTGTCATTATGTAAAAACTAGCAAGAAATAAACACTTATAAAACCGAAACGCTGTTTGTGTAACCTGATAATACCTCTGCAGTCATTTACAAGACATTTTGTGGATCTTAGCGTGCACACAAGCTTCCACTAACTAAGCTAACTTCCTATGGAGTTAAATTTGTCTCATTAATACCTGCAAATGCACAGAGGGTGATTTACAAACATACTTTGATTTGCACCACTTCCGCTCTTGTCAAAAGCTCATGTACACGTATACGCAAGGCCTCCTGCAGATGCCGCTAAAGTGTAAATATTGTTTTTGATTGATTTATTGATAGAGGGGCTTTTTTGAATGTGTACAAATTGTACGCAAGACAACAGGATTTTAATAATTAATTAAACAACTGAAATTTATGAACAACACAATGCTCATAGGACCACGGGTATTTTAGCAAAGCCACTTCTAACAGGACTTTGGCCTTGAAAATTTTTTCCAAGGTAAAAATTTGTAGAATTGTAAACTAGTGTTGGCAGAGGTTTGCACTCTAGTTGGGCTTTATTTTGCTCTGCATCCTGTTTGACAACAGAACTGGTAGGCGCTTAATTACAGAGGCTGGCTGTTTTAATTCAGGTATTTCATCACAAAATACTTACTACCAGGGATGATATAATACATGAAAGCAACTAGTATGGCAGATGTAGGATTATCATTGTTCAGACCTCCAGTTTGTTTGTTTTTAACCTGGCTTGGGGTGGGTGCTTAACTTTTACTTTCTTGTGAGTATGTGCATTTGAACCATGATGTGCATCGCTTCTGTAATGCCGCATTCACACCGGATGACACGTGAGCGACGGCAGCGACAGGTTGCAATGCAATCCCTATGGAAAGACGCGTTGTGGCGCCACAAAAGTTCAAGCCATGCAATGCGACGCGATTTTGAGTGCTTGGCACGTTTGTGGTGCAATATCGCGTTGCACAGCCCTCCTCCCCAAGTTGAAAAATCTGAACTTTTTCGTCTTGTTGCTTCGTGATGACCAATCAGAGACTGGATATGTAGTGACGTGGAGATGTCTGGAGTTTATACTTATACTCTTTTATACTCTGTGGACATGTCCTATCTCTGGCAGCCAACCTGTGAGCAGCACTTATGTCCCTTTTGTCCTTTATTTCACAATTATGACAGAGTTTGAGGGGAGAGCGAGCAGCGGCAGCAGCTGGTTTTTTTTTTTTCACGTGCGCATGCGAACAAATCGTCTGTGAAGATTATTTTATTTATTAACTACACAGATATATAATAAAACAAATGGTGACAGAGAGAGCGAGGAACTGCAGCAGCAGCCACTTTTTTTTGGGGGGATGGTTTATAACACAATTATGACAGTTTCAGGGGAGAGCGAGCAGCAGCACCGCAGCGGCAGCCAGTTTTTTTTTTTAATTGTTCACATGTGCGCGCGTGAACGGGACAGGAGGTCCTCAAACTGGGTCCTGGAGAGGTGGAAGTACCGCTGAAAGCGGCCGTTATCCAGATGTAGCTCCTGCAGCAAATAATGAATTTGTGGCATCGCGTGGCATGCGATGTGAATGCGGCATAAGTGTTTATTCAATTGGGGGGGCTGCCAGTGTGTCACAGAGGATGTGTGCATGTCAGTGTACTGAAGTAGAAGCTGGTCTGTCATGTTCTACTGTGTGTCAGCTAGCAGGCAGTAGAGACAATTTACACCAGAAATTGACAGTTTCCTCTTGATATCCATGTTTAGCAAATACAGTCTGTCATAGTAGTTGCATGCCATCCCTGTCATAAACAACACCAACTGTATCCACAAGGTTGGTAGTCAAATACAGAAAACTCAGCTCTAAATCTTCATTTTCTGCTATGAGCAGAAGCTGTTTATTGTCACATCCAAATACCCACCTGTTGACGTAATGCTGCATTTGAGAATAGTGCTTATCATTTCCCTGAGAAATCCCAGTCAGCTGCGCTTAGTCTTTTGAAAAGTCTCTGCATATACCTTGTAAAATACAGTGGTTGAATAGATTCGCAAGTGAATGAGTCCATCCCATCCGTTTATTAATCTAAGTCAAAACCAGTACATGCTCTCATATTTTACATCTCCAATATTAAAGGACATATACTAGAAAATAGAAGCCAGTCATCTGTGTACAGTTTTTAATTTTGCCCAAAGAAAATGTTCAAAATAAGGCAAAATTATTTATGATCGATTCTTTGTTCTTCACTTTGGGTTTCACCATGTCCATCTTGTAGTTTTGTTTACCTTGTTTGAGAAATTACAGATCATCTTACAAATATTGCACCATCTACATAAGCGTTGACAATTCTAGTTCCCCCTACTCTGAGGAAAAATGGAGGACTGTACTTAAATGATGGATTGTGAAGGAATTGTACCGATATTTGTGTGAAATTATTGAAATACAATGTTGAATGTTGCTATTCTTCAGCAAGGAGATGACCTAAGCAGTAATAAAGGTGTAAAGCCCCTTTCACACTGGGTGTGCTCCCAGTTGCGCCGTGCGTCATTATGACGACACTGCGTGGAAGCAACTCGGTGCTGAGACGATGCAGCTCGGTGCCACAACAGCGCGAGGGGTGCAAAGGAGGAAGCAAGTCGGGCACCAAGAGACCTCACTGACAACCTCCTCATACAAATCTACTAAATCATAGAGGTAAATCATTACTTTGTTTCACAGCAGTTCTGAGGTTTAAAAGACACATACAGGATGTCATCTGCACAGCAATATTAGGTGCCTTCAAAGTACTCAGGACGTGTGCAAGTAGAAGCATATACAAAACAAAAACGTAAGTGTCCAGAACGGAACCTTGGGTTACTCCCACGGATGTTATGCAAGATAAGGACTTTTGGAGCTATTGCATTTATGCCCAATTAGTACAAAAGATAAATTTCGTCTTGGAAAAAGAAAATGAGAGATTGATGAGTGACAAACCGAATGATTGAGATCTGAGAGAGAAAAGCAGTTTCCACACAGAAATTTACAAAAGAAATCATTTTGTGTTTGAATCACAGTGCCCATATTTTGAAATTCAAATGAAATGGTCAAGGAACCAATCTCATGCTCATTATATATATTTGTCTAAAACATCAAAATGCATGATTTGGCTTTTTAATATGTATCTGTGAATCAGGTTTAAAGCTACAGTGTTTAGGATTTAGTGTCATGTATTGGTTTGGTGTTTTAGAGATCGCATTATGCCATCGCCAGTCACACTTTAGTTTCCCTTCATGTTTTCACTTCTTCAGCAACAGGGATTCATGTAGAGAAACTGCTGATTGATTTTCTTTTTTTCTTCAGTCTTCCGGCAGTGCTGCAAAATGTGAAAGTGGAGTATGTTTGTCTCTTTTGGGCAACTGTAACATCATGGCTGTCCAACTTTGGAGCCTCCATGAGGGGCCCTGCTCTCATGTAGATGTGAAGGTCTCCTATGAAAATTCAACAGGTTATTGTAGCGGGCAATTATACACTAATGAGCAGATGGTTATTAATGTTAATAAACACCCTGAAATCCTACATTGTGTAGCTTTAAACTACAGCTTGTGAGGATGTTTAATGTTTTAGATGTGAAACCGAAGAGGTGAGGAAGTCAGAAGTATCAGTTCTGTTGGATGTGTTGAGAACTGCCTCAGTCTTACTGTGTTGTATGTGTCAAAGTACAACCCCTGGCAAAAATTATGGAATCACCGGCCTTGGAGGATGTTCGTTCAGTTGTTTAATTTTGTAGAAAAAAAGCAGATTACAGACATGACACAAAACTAAAGTCATTTCAAATGGCAACTTTCTGGCTTTAAGAAACACTGTAAGAAATCGGGAAAAAAAAATTGTGGCAGTCAGTAACAGTTACTTTTTTAGACCAAGCAGAGGGAAAAAATATGGAATCACTCAATTCTGAGGAATAAATTATGGAATCATGAAAAACAAAAGAACGCTCCAACACATCACTAGTATTTTGGTGCACCACCTCTGGCTTTTATAACAGCTTGCAGTCTCTGAGGCGTGGACTTAATGAGTGACAAACAGTACTCTTCATCAATCTGGCTCCAACTTTCTCTGATTGCTGTTGCCAGATCAGCTTTGCAGGTTGGAGCCTTGTCATGGACCATTTTCTTCAACTTCCACCAAAGATTTTCAATTGGATTAAGATCCGGACTATTTGCAGGCCATGACATTGACCCTATGTGTCTTTTTGCAAGGAATGTTTTCACAGTTTTTGCTCTATGGCAAGATGCATTATCATCTTGAAAAATGATTTCATCATCCCCAAACATCCTTTCAATTGATGGGATAAGAAAAGTGTCCAAAATATCAACGTAAACTTGTGCATTTATTGATGATGTAATGACAGCCATCTCCCCAGTGCCTTTACCTGACATGCAGCCCCATATCATCAATGACTGTGGAAATTTACATGTTCTCTTCAAGTAGTCATCTTTATAAATCTCATTGGAATGGTACCAAACAAAAGTTCCAGCATCATCACCTTGCCCAATGCAGATTCAAGATTCATCACTGAATATAACTTTCATCCAGTCATCCACAGTCCACGATTGCTTTTCCTTAGCCCATTGTAACCTTGTTTTTTTCTGTTTAGGTGTTAATGATGGCTTTCGTTTAGCTTTTCTGTATGTAAATCCCATTTCCTTTAGGCGGTTTCTTACAGTTCAGTCACAGACGTTGACTCCAGTTTCCTCCCATTCGTTCCTCATTTGTTTTGTTGTGCATTTTCGATTTTTGAGACATATTGCTTTAAGTTTTCTGTCTTGACGCTTTGATGTCTTCCTTGGTCTACCAGTATGTTTGCCTTTAACAACCTTCCCATGTTGTTTGTATTTGGTCCAGAGTTTAGACACAGCTGACTGTGTACAACCAACATCTTTTGCAACATTGCGTGATGATTTACCCTCTTTTAAGAGTTTGATAATCCTCTCCTTTGTTTCAATTGACATCTCTCGTGTTGGAGCCGTGATTCATGTCAGTCCACTTGGTGCAACAGCTCTCCAAGGTGTGATCACTCCTTTTTAGATGCAGACTAACGAGCAGATCTGATTTGATGCAGGTGTTAGTTTTGGAGATGAAAATTTACAGGGTGATTCCATAATTTATTCCTCAGAATTGAGTGAGTCCATATTTTTTTCCCTCTGCTTGGTCTAAAAAAGTAACCGTTACTGACTGCCACAATTTTTTTTCTTGATTTCTTGTAGTGTTTCTTAAAGCTAGAAAGTTGTCATTTGAAATGACTTTAGTTTTGTGTCATATCTCTGATCTGCTTTTTTCTACAAAATTAAACAGCTGAATGAACATCCTCCGAGGCCTGTGATTCCATAATTTTTGCCAGGGGTTGTAATATTGGTTGTCCTCATGGTGATTTTATTCTCTGACATTGATGTGAACAGAAAAATCTCAACTCTGGTAAATTCAGCAAATTCATTTTTTTTTTCCCTCAAAATTCTACTCACAACACCCCGTAATGGCAACATGAAAAAAGTTTTTTGGGAATTTTGACCAAAAATATTTAAAATAAACTAAGAAATTGCATGAACATAAGTATTCATACCCTTTGCTCAGTACTTTCTTGATGCACCTTTGGCAGCAATTACATCCTCCTGTCGTCTTGAATATGATGCCACAAGCTTGATGCATCTATCTTTGAGCAGTTTTGCCCATTCATCTTTGCAGTTCCTCTCAAGCTCCATCAGGTTGGATGGGGAGCGCCGGTGCACAGCCATTTTCAGATCTCTCCAGAGATGTTCAATTGGATTCAGGTCTGGGCTCTGGCTGGGTCACTCAAGAACATTCACTGAGTTGTCCTGAAGCCACTCCTTTGATATCTTGGCTGTGTGCTTAAGCCCCTGTTCTGTTCACACATAGCAAGAATCTGCAGGAACCAAGCCAGAATGGCAAATATGACCATCATCAGACGCAGTCGGGAGGGAAAGAGGCGTGTTCACCAGTGTCAGAATACATCCAGATTCCCTCGTCCACAACTGCATGATGGCATCCAAAGTGTATGTAGACAGCAGTTTAGATGACAGACTGCCGTCAGTTGGCGATAAAAGGTGCTGAAGACTGCCCGATGTCCAAACATCTGGATGGCAAACACGGGACCGGAGTAGGAGGCAGCGCTGTGTTCCTCACGTGTATGTGCACACAAGTGTGCAGCGTGCGTGCGAGTGTGGCGCATGTGCGCCCCATGCGCATGTGTGGGGCTGAAGTTGTCACTCAGCTGCGTGTGTGTTTGCGCATATAACACTGCATGAGCCACTAAGCACGCGCGTGTGCCACTGGACAGCTTTGCTGAACGTTTGCTGGCAGTGGGCCAAGCAGTCACATCTTGCGTCAGACGCAGCCTTTCCAGTGAACTTTAATTTCTTTTTTCCTTTTTTTACTCACTTCAGGAGCACAACACAACTCTGTACACTGTGATGTTGGTTGGATTATCACATGGGATTTAATTTTTGTGTGGTTATTTCAACACACAGCAGCCGGGTGAGGCTTTTCACCACAGGCTGTGGTTTGGCTCCTGTGCACTCTGCACTGTGAAGCGATCATGGTACCATGCTGGAGGTGACTTTCATGTTTAATAATGTTGTCACGGCCTGGGATACAGTTCCACATCACACCTCCTACAGAGTTTAAATGGGGAGCAGGTAATAGCGTGTATATTACAGCGGTGAGATCCATTCAGATCTGTGCCTGAAGTGCACTATGACACATTACTGCGCATGACACCACAGAGAGGCGCAGCGGCACGTGGTACTTTTGTTTGATTGTGCGCTGTTCACATTCGCTGTATATGATGAATGTGTGCCACATACATGTTATTACATATCAACATTTCCTTTGTCCTCCCTGGCCGGGGTCCAGTGGAGGTGGACATCCCACAACATGCCGGCAGGCTTTGCTGTGACCGATTGATCTCAGAGCTCAATCAACTGCGATCAGATCATTTCAGATGCTGTTTTGATGCCATCAGAATATGTAGACTGCGATCAGATGACATATAAACTGCATATAGACCACCGTCAGATGTGTGTGTCATCTCAGTGGCGCCAAGAGTGTTTTGAACATGTGCAACACACTCTGTACAGCTGAGCGAATGGGACCAAGTATGTAGATGTTCACAGACAGCCATCCGTAGGTCTTCAGACCGCAAGTCAGTGTTTCCCGACTGTGATCAGATGTGTTAATTCTGATGCAGTTCAGCCTCAATCGGTGTAAGTGTGACAAGGGTATTAGGGTTATTGTCCTGCTGAAAGGTGAGCCGTCTTTTACTTTTAAATTTGGACAAGACTCAAATGATGGTTCTTGATTCAGCGAGACATTTGTGTCAATTTGATCATCATTATGTAGGCAGGTGTGTGCCTTTCCAAATCATGTCCAATCAACTGATTTCATCCCAGGTGGACTCTAATTAAACTGTAGAAACATCTCAAGGATGATCAGTGGAAACAGGATGCACCTGAGCTCATTTTTTAGCTTCATGGCAAAGGTTGTGAATACTTATGTACAAGTGATTTCTTTGTGTATTTTTTTTTTTTTAATAAATTTGCAAAAAAAAATGCTTTTCACATTGTCATTATGGGGTATTGTGTGTACAATTTTGAGGAAAAAATGAATTTCATCCATTTTGGAATAAAGCTGTAACATAACAAAATGTGGAAAAAGTGAATGCTTTCTGGATGCACTGTATACACACGCACACACCTATTTATTCATTTTATATGCACATATCACTATTCTTCTGCCTCTTCAGCACACTGCATTGCCTCTTGCAGGATGCATACCTGCAAAATATACACATCCTGTTTTTGCTTAATTGTGTCCTTATGTATTTTTAAATTTGTAAATTTTGCATTGTTCTTTAGTATTATCTACTGTGTGTGTGTGTGTGTGTGTGTGTGTGTGTGTGTGTGTGTGTGTGTGTGCACATGCATGCACTCTTAAGTTTCATTCACCAAGTAAAATTCCTAAGGTATGCAAACACACTTGGCACTGAAAGGAATCGATGGGGTGATACGCACCCTGTGCACACCCTTAATAGTGGGCTGCAAGAATTTCAAGATATATTGTTGAAGGGGTGGTAGCAATAAGAACAATAAGACAGATGTTGTTAATCTTACACACTTGGTTGAATTTACCTCCTCCTGGAGTGGGGTGGCGTTGGCTGGTGGACTTTTATTTAGTGCCTCAAAACATCCAAAGTAGTTGCTGAGTTCATTCAGGAAGTCAGTGTCATCACAGGTTGCAGGGCTGATCTTGTAGTCTGTAACAGATCCGATTCCCTGCCACAGTCTCCTGGAGTCCCTGTGATCCTGACACTGTTCCTGAATTTTATGTGCATAGGCTCTTTTAGCCATTTTAGGCTCTGACCATTCTAAGCGCACCGGTGTCTCCAGACTTAAAGGAGGCAGAGCACACACCTCAGATGTCAGCCACAGTTTCTCCTTTGCCCTCACTGTGATGTTTTTTTGTGACAGTGCCATCCTCCATATATTTGTAGATGTAACCAGATACAGCTTCAATATATTCCTCAGTGTCTGCAGTCTGGTCTGTGGTGGCAGGTTCACTGAACCAGCCTGTGCATTCGAAGCATCCCTGCAGTGCTGTCATTGCTCCCTCTGGCCACACATGGAGGGTCTTTTTCTGGTGAGCAGAGGTCTGAATGCAGGAGTGGGCATGATGGAGATGTGGTCTGACGAGCTGAGGTGAAGGGGCGCGGGGCTGCTTTTAATGCTGCTTATAGACATGGTCCAGTGTGTTGGCTCCTCTTGTGGCAAAACTCCTGTGTTGGAAAAAGTGGGGGAGAACTTTCTTCATGTTGGCTTGGTTAAATTCCCAGCAACAATAAATTCTTCTGGGTGTGAAGTTTGCAGTATGTTGACATGGTGATCGAGAGAGTCCAAGGCAGTCTTAACGTCTGCGTCAGGAGCAGTGTAAACAGCAGTGATGGAAACCACTGAAGACTCACGTGGAAGATAGAAGGGCCAGCATTTGACTGTCAGGAATTCAATATCTGGAGAGCAATGTGAGAAAGTTCTGGTTGAGTCCTTGCACCATCTATTGTTTATGTAGATGCAAATCCATCTGCTGTGTGTTTTTCCACTCAGCCTGCTGTTTCTTTTAGTCCAATGGATGGTTAGCCCAGCTCCGCTATGGCATCGTCCGTTACTCTCTGGGCATAACACAACTTTTGTCTCTTGCATCACCATCATGATGGAGTGGAACAGAATCTTCCATGTGCCTTCTAGCAAACTAGTTGAACTTTCTGGCCTTATTTTTAACAACATTCCTCTCGTCCACCATATTTCAGTGAAATTCATTCATATCTCTTAAAGCTATTCTGCTCGGTTGGCGATCACATAACCTCCACGGTAGAGGTAATTATACAGGTAACCTGTTCTCACAATAAATGAACGATCATAGACCTCAGCACACTGTTGCTGCTTTTCCCTCTGATTCACAGGCCTGTTTACAGATTATAGTGTGAAACCACAAAAAACATTTGCAGAATTAGTGATGAAGCATTTCATTTGAAGATTGACTGTTAACACCAGGATCCTTTCCAAGCATCTGCAACTGATGAGTAATTCACCTTTCACTGTGCAGTCCTCCACACTGAAGTGTGTTTAAGAAGTACAGCTTAAACACATAAAAACACCAGATTGTTATTTGCCCAACTATTTCAGCAAGATGAACTCCACGTCCTCCTCGTTCACTTTCACTTGATATGTGTGTGGTTTCTGGCACCCCGGCCTAGGGATGGGTATTGATAAGGTTTTATCGATATCGATGCCATTATCGATTCTGCTTATCGATTCCCTTATCGATACCTTGTGAATTTTGTACTAAAAGTAGGCTTTACAGGTTTTCTATGTATTTCCTTGAGTCTTAAAGTAAATAAATATGAAGTTAGTCACTGTATCCTTGATCTCTGGACATAAATAAAAATAAACAAAACTGTGTTTCGCTTTGAAGTTATTCAGACTGAATTCTATCGTTCTATCTTGACTTGTCAGAGAGCCGCGCAACATTTGGAGCTGTGTGAACAGAACGGAGGACGATTCTCGTTTCTTTCTCGCAACGAGACAGGAGTCCCAGTTAGTAACTTTAATCTGCACAAAAGTGAATCACGACTCATATTCAGGGATGAAAGTGGTGAAAAACAAAAAAAGCTGAAACCCAAAATTACCCCCCAACACCACCTGCACGAAAATGTTTGAATTCTAGAAGCTCTGAAATGCAATCTGGGACTATTCCAGACAATAAACTGGAGTGAGTGCTGAATCCATTTAGGTGAGAAAAAAAAAAAAATACAACTTTCCTTATTCAAATTAATTCCAGTAGTATTCTGCTCTTACTAGGATGCAGCAGTTTTCTAGTTTGTCAGAAAGTTCTGGAGGAAATCACTAAAGAAATTAACAAACTGAAAATATGGTTTGACCGAAACAAACTGTCATTAAACTTAAATAAGACAGGGATGAAATGGAGGTGTGAGAGTCACTAGGTGTTCACAGGAAACACTTATTTCTGTATGTATTTATTTATTTATGTTAGTTGCTATTATATATTTTCTGTTGTTTCTATTCAGGTTCTTTTTTCTCTTTCTCTAAAATTGTATATAATAATCATTAGATTATTAATATATAAGCAAAAATAAATTTAAGGAATATTACAATTTGAAAACAAATGCACCCGAACGTGATGACAGCTGCAATTGCTAAATGCTAACTTTTAACATTGAAAATGCCATAGACATGCTAACGCGTTAGCATCGCTCCCGTTTTTAAGTTATAAAATACATCTATCAACTGTTTCAGAAGACCATAACAGGTTGGTTTAACATAGAAAAGGTAAATAATACTCACAGACGTATGCTCTTTAGGGTTTTAGCGGGGGGAAATTAAGCGAAAGAAAGAAATAAATGAAGCAATCGACCGAAGCATTGCTTCAATCTGCGAACCACGCTTCGATTGGTTCAAGGTTCAAAGCAAAGCCGCGTTGCAGAAAAGTTGATTACAGACCCGCTGCAGGGTCTGTAATCAATGTAGAGAAATGATCATTTTCCTGACAAACACCCGCCAAAACAACGGCCACTCTGAAGGACCGATAACAGAATCGTTAAGCACAAAGCTTATTGGTGTCGGTGGATCGAATCATTTCTTAACGATACCCGAAAGGAACCGGTTCTCGATACCCATCCCTACCCCGGCCTCGCCTCTCTCACTGAAGCGTTGGGGCAGATGTGTGATAGGACCTTCTTACGTCTCCTTTCACGTGTCTCAAAAATTTTCAGGCTTTGAGTTATGATTGCAGTTGGTTGGCCAGTAGTACCCAAAAGGGCTCCAAACGACAGCCTGTCACAGTGGGAATCATCGCCACAGTGACCTCTTTGTTTTGTTGTCCTGTCAGCTCTGATCCTTGACTTTGTGCCCCTGTTAGCATTCAGACATCTCCTCTTCCTCTGGTCACAACTTTGACGTCATTGACCCTTTCTGGCTTACATTTCCTCTCTTCTTACTTTGTCTTTTTGAGATGTTTTAGTGGAGCTCTTTATCTGGACTTCCAGAAGTTTCCATGTTTGGGAGCTGTGTTTCAGCACACAATCTCATTTGCTCCATGCTAGGGGTCAGGGGTCACATTTTTAGTGAGCCAACACATGTAACAGGGCTGAAAGATGGAATATACCAACAGCATTCTTCCAACGTTTTACTAATGCACTAATGTCTGTGTGCATGCTGATGCCTGCTCGTCAGTGCTATCCATCATCGACTTTGGATACCTCGTCTCCTCACATGAAGGGGAGTTGTTTTGATGGAGTAACTTTTAAGGATTTTTTGTCAGGATGTTCCTTTGATTTGAGAGGGAGTCGCAGGGATTTCTTTTGCAGCCGTCACAGAAATGTCATCCTTCTATACTTCAAAAAAAAAAAAAAAGGACCAATCTGAATTCATGTCACAACAGCCTCACAACAGTACAACAGCCTCACATGTGAGTGTGCATGTTTTGTTTTTTGTTTTTTTGTTTTTTTTTTCTGTTAGAAAGAAGCCCTGTGATGCAAAATTAGAAAGTTCCGTGTTTGACACTGATCTCTGCAAGTGCAGGTTTTTTTTTTTTTTTTTTGGCTTTGGGTGATGCCAAAATATTTGGTTCTATGAGACCTTGACATTTGATTAATTAGTTCTGCCCAATATTGAATCACTTTATCTTGACTTATGCACAACCCTTCCACCGTGCTGAACCCATATTGGCTTCAAACTGACTTTCTAAGAAGTTATGAACTTGAGTTCGACCTATCAAGTAGTGATATATTTGAGTGGATTTCCTCATTTGACATTCTGGATGAGTCTTTTCCTGACTGTTTGTAAAAGTCCATTAAAATTTCAGTTGATATTAAGTTGTTAATATGTTTATTCTGTATTCAAGTGACCCCATTATGTTTCTCTCAAAGGCTCCCGTCTTGTTTCTGGACTTTCAGTCTACATCCTCCATATGACAGCTGTCGTAAAACTTAATGATCTCGTCCTTTTTAGATGGAGCCATCTGGTGGAAATGTTATCTCCGGTTTAGAAAGACAGGAACAGAGAGAGACAGAGACACACAGGAAATGGGGAAAAATGGAGCAGAACCTCCTGGGAATCACGTTTTAGAAAAAAGCAGTATTTAAGAGCTGTTGGCACTGGTGTGTGCTGGCATCTTTTTTTTTGCCCCAAAGCAGTGACGGAACAGCTTTTTGACATTATGAGCAACCAAGACTGAGTGATTTATTCACCTTTGAGAATTGCAAAAAAAATGGGTAAATACGAGTGTAGTAGCGGCTCTGCTCTGAGCTTCTCACCCTAAGGGAGACACCAGCCACCCTCCTAACAAAGCCCATTTTGGCCGCTTGTACCTGCAATCTAGTTCTTTCGGTCATGACCCAACCCTCGTGACCATAGGTGAGAGTAGGAACAAAGATTGACCAGCAGATCGAGAGCTTCGCCCCTCCCCCCGGCTTCACTTTTAATTTCGTGCAGCCATCACGGAATAAATTAGAATGAATTTGTGTTGCCGCGATGAAAATGAGGCGCTTTTTGTCACAATATCACGAACGAATAGATTAATGTATATTTCATGCTGCTGAATCATGACTTGCCGTGACAAAAAATGAGGTGGGCTTCATAGATAATTGGCAAAGCTTCTGGGGAAAACCTAGTCTTGTTAGGAGAGACGGCATCCATCCCACTTTGGATGGAGCAGCTCTCATTTCTAGAAATCTGGCCAATTTTCTTAAATCCTCCAAACCGTGACTATCCAGGGTTGGGACCAGGAAGCAGAGTTGTAGTCTTACACACCTCTCTGCAGCTTCTCTCCCCCTGCCATCCCCTCATTACCCCATCCCCGTAGAGACAGTGTCTGCTCCCAGACTACCAATAACCAGCAAAAATCTATTTAAGCATAAAAATTCAAAAAGAAAAAATAATATAGCACCTTCAACTGCACCACAGACTAAAACAGTTAAATGTGGTCTATTAAACATTAGGTCTCTCTCTTCTAAGTCCCTGTTGGTAAATGATATAATAATTGATCAACATATTGATTTATTCTGCCTAACAGAAACCTGGTTACAGCAGGATGAATATGTTAGTTTAAATGAGTCAACACCCCCGAGTCACACTAACTGTCAGAATGCTCGTAGCACGGGCCGGGGTGGAGGATTAGCAGCAATCTTCCATTCCAGCTTATTAATTAATCAAAAACCCAGACAGAGCTTTAATTCATTTGAAAGCTTGTCTCTTAGTCTTGTCCATCCAAATTGGAAGTCCCAAAAAACAGTTTTATTTGTTATTATCTATCGTCCACCTGGTCGTTACTGTGAGTTTCTCTGTGAATTTTCAGACCTTTTGTCTGACTTAGTGCTTAGCTCAGATAAGATAATTATAGTGGGCGATTTTAACATCCACACAGATGCTGAGAATGACAGCCTCAACACTGCATTTAATCTATTATTAGACTCTATTGGCTTTGCTCAAAAAGTAAATGAGTCCACCCACCACTTTAATCATATCTTAGATCTTGTTCTGACTTATGGTATGGAAATAGAAGACTTAACAGTATTCCCTGAAAACTCCCTTCTGTCTGATCATTTCTTAATAACATTTACATTTACTCTGATGGACTACCCAGCAGTGGGGAATAAGTTTCATTACACTAGAAGTCTTTCAGAAAGCGCTGTAACTAGGTTTAAGGATATGATTCCTTCTTTATGTTCTCTAATGCCATATACCAACACAGTGCAGAGTAGCTACCTAAACTCTGTAAGGGAGATAGAGTATCTCGTCAATAGTTTTACATCCTCATTGAAGACAACTTTGGATGCTGTAGCTCCTCTGAAAAAGAGAGCTTTAAATCAGAAGTGTCTGACTCCGTGGTATAACTCACAAACTCGTAGCTTAAAGCAGATAACCCGTAAGTTGGAGAGGAAATGGCGTCTCACTAATTTAGAAGATCTTCATTTAGCCTGGAAAAAGAGTCTGTTGCTCTATAAAAAAGCCCTCCGTAAAGCTAGGACATCTTTCTACTCATCACTAATTGAAGAAAATAAGAACAACCCCAGGTTTCTTTTCAGCACTGTAGCCAGGCTGACAGAGTCAGAGCTCTATTGAGCTGAGTATTCCATTAACTTTAACTAGTAATGACTTCATGACTTTCTTTGCTAACAAAATTTTAACTATTAGAGAAAAAATTACTCATAACCATCCCAAAGACGTATCGTTATCTTTGGCTGCTTTCAGTGATGCCGGTATTTGGTTAGACTCTTTCTCTCCGATTGTTCTGTCTGAGTTATTTTCATTAGTTACTTCATCCAAACCATCAACATGTTTATTAGACCCCATTCCTACCAGGCTGCTCAAGGAAGCCCTACCATTATTTAATGCTTCGATCTTAAATATGATCAATCTATCTTTGTTAGTTGGCTATGTACCACAGGCTTTTAAGGTGGCAGTAATTAAACCATTACTTAAAAAGCCATCACTTGACCCAGCTATCTTAGCTAATTATAGGCCAATCTCCAACCTTCCTTTTCTCTCAAAAATTCTTGAAAGGGTAGTTGTAAAACAGCTAACTGATCATCTGCAGAGGAATGGTCTATTTGAAGAGTTTCAGTCAGGTTTTAGAATTCATCATAGTACAGAAACAGCATTAGTGAAGGTTACAAATGATCTTCTTATGGCCTCGGACAGTGGACTCATCTCTGTGCTTGTTCTGTTAGACCTCAGTGCTGCTTTTGATACTGTTGACCATAAAATTTTATTACAGAGATTAGAGCATGCCATAGGTATTAAAGGCACTGCGCTGCGGTGGTTTGAATCATATTTGTCTAATAGATTACAATTTGTTCATGTAAATGGGGAATCTTCTTCACAGACTAAAGTTAATTATGGAGTTCCACAAGGTTCTGTGCTAGGACCAATTTTATTCACTTTATACATGCTTCCCTTAGGCAGTATTATTAGACGGTATTGCTTAAATTTTCATTGTTACACAGATGATACCCAGCTTTATCTATCCATGAAGCCAGAGGACACACACCAATTAGCTAAACTGCAGGATTGTCTTACAGACATAAAGACATGGATGACCTCTAATTTCCTGCTTTTAAACTCAGATAAAACTGAAGTTATTGTACTTGGCCCCACAAATCTTAGAAACATGGTGTCTAACCAGATCCTTACTCTGGATGGCATTACCCTGACCTCTAGTAATACTGTGAGAAATCTTGGAGTCATTTTTGATCAGGATATGTCATTCAAAGCGCATATTAAACAAATATGTAGGACTGCTTTTTTGCATTTACGCAATATCTCTAAAATCAGAAAGGTCTTGTCTCAGAGTGATGCTGAAAAACTAATTCATGCATTTATTTCCTCTAGGCTGGACTATTGTAATTCATTATTATCAGGTTGTCCTAAAAGTTCCCTAAAAAGCCTTCAGTTAATTCAAAATGCTGCAGCTAGAGTACTGACGGGGACTAGAAGGAGAGAGCATATCTCACCCATATTGGCCTCTCTTCATTGGCTTCCTGTTAATTCTAGAATAGAATTTAAAATTCTTCTTCTTACTTATAAGGTTTTGAATAATCAGGTCCCATCTTATCTTAGGGACCTCGTAGTACCATATCACCCCAATAGAGCGCTTCGCTCTCAGACTGCAGGCTTACTTGTAGTTCCTAGGGTTTGTAAGAGTAGAATGGGAGGCAGAGCCTTCAGCTTTCAGGCTCCTCTCCTGTGGAACCAGCTCCCAATTCAGATCAGGGAGACAGACACCCTCTCTACTTTTAAGATTAGGCTTAAAACTTTCCTTTTTGCTAAAGCTTATAGTTAGGGCTGGATCAGGTGACCCTGAACCATCCCTTAGTTATGCTGCTATAGACGTAGACTGCTGGGGGGTTCCCATGATGCACTGTTTCTTTCTCTTTTTTCTCTGTATGCACCACTCTGCATTTAATCATCAGTGATCGATCTCTGCTCCCCTCCACAGCATGTCTTTTTCCTGGTTCTCTCCCTCAGCCCCAACCAGTCCCAGCAGAAGACTGCCCCTCCCTGAGCCTGGTTCTGCTGGAGGTTTCTTCCTGTTAAAAGGGAGTTTTTTCTTCCCACTGTAGCCAAGTGCTTGCTCACAGGGGGTCGTTTTGACCGTTGGGGTTTTACATAATTATTGTATGGCCTTGCCTTACAATATAAAGCGCCTTGGGGCAACTGTTTGTTGTGATTTGGCGCTATATAAAAAAATTGATTGATTGATTGACACTGCGTTGCCCTTTTCGTCACTGGGTTGCTCTTTTCATCACAACAGTACGGTAGAGTGAATGCAATTCCGCCCCTGCTGTGCCGATTCTCCGGCCAATCTTACGCTCCATTGTCCCCTCACTCGTGAACAAGTACTCTGAAGTACTTGAACTCCTTGATTTGGGGCAAGACAGTATTCCCTACTTGGAGTATGCAATCCATCGGATTCCTGCTGAGAACCATGGCCTCAGATTTAGAGGTGCTGATCCTCATCCCATCCGCTTCACACTCAGCTGGGAACTGGTCCAGTGAGTGTTTGAGGTCACAGGCTGATGAAGCCAACAGGACCACATCATCTGCAAAACGCAGTGATGAGACCCTGAGCCCACCAAACTGGAAACCCCCCTCCCCCTGACTACGCCACGATATCCTGTCCATGAATATCACAAACAGGATTGGTGACGAGGCACAACCCTGGCAGAGGCCAACCCCCACCGGAAACGAGTCCGACTTACTGCCGAGCACTCGAACACAGCTCTTGCTTTGTGAGTACAGAGATTGAAGGGGCCCCCTCACTCCATACTCCCACAGCACCTCCCACAGTATCTCCCAGGGTACCCGATCATACGCCTTCTCCAAGTCCACAAAACGCATGTAGACTGGATGGGCACCCTCCAGGATCCTTGAGAGAGTGAAGAGCTGGTCAGTTGTTGCATGGCCAGGACAGAACCTGAATTGTTCCTCTTCAATCAGAGGTTTGATTACTGGCCGAACCCTCCTTTCCAGCACCCTGGAGTAGACTTTACCAGGGAGGCTGAGTAGTGTGATGCCTGTGTAATTGGCACACACTCTCTGGTCCCCCTTTATAAATATGGGGACCACCACCCCAGTTTGCTACTCCTGAGGCACTGTCCCAGACCTCAACGCAATGTTGAAGAGACATCTCATCCAAGACAGTCCCGCCACACCCAGAGCCTTCAGCATTTCTGGATGGATCTCATCAACCCCCGGGCCTTGCCACTGCCGAGTTGTTTGACTACCTCAGTGACTTTCACCAGGTAAATTAATGAAAATCTTTCATCAGCTTCCAGCTCTGCTCCTGCTATATAGTTCCTCAAAGTGTTCCTTCCAGCGCTGGATTACATCCCCAGTTGAGGACAACAGAGTCCCATCCTTACTGTAGACAGCTTGGATGGTTTCCCGTTTTACCCTCCTGAGGTGCCTCACAGTCTCCCAGAAGCACCTTGGTGCCAACTGAAAGTCCTTCTCCATGGTTGCTCCAAACTCCTCCCACACCCTCTGCTTTGCCTCTCTCACAGCAGAGGATTCTGCCGTGTCGGTTCTTTGCAACTGCCTCTGGTGTCCTCCGAGATAACATATCCTGAAAGGACTCCTTCAGTCGGATGTCTTCCCTGACCATTGGTGTCAACCACGGTGATCAAGGGTTGCTACCCCTTGAGGCACTTAAGACCTTCCAGCCACAGCTCCCCACTTCAGCCTCAGCAGTAGAAGCTTTGAATATTGCCCATTCTGCTTCAATGCCCCCAACTTCCACAGGGATGCTAGAAAAGCGCCGCCGGAGGTGTGGGTTGAAGATCTGTTGGACAGTGGGCTCCTCTAGATGTTCCCAGTTCACCTGCACTATCTGTTTGGGCTTACCAGGTCTATCCAAAGTCCTCCCCCATCCTCTGATCCAACTCACCACCAGATGGTGATCATTTGACAGCTCTGCCCCTCTCTTCATGCGAGTGTCCAGGACATGCGGCCTCAGATCAGATGATACAATCACAAAATTGATCATCAATCTTTGGTCTAGGGTGCTCTGGTACCATGTACACTTATGAGCATCCTTATGTTCAAACATGGTGTTCGTTATGGACAGTCTGTGACTAGCGCAGAAGTCCAATAACAAACAACCATTCAGGTTTAGATCGGGGAGGCCGTTCCTCCCAATCACACCTCTCCAGGTGTCTCTGTCATTGCCAACGTGTGCGTTGAAGTCCCCCAGCAGAACAATGGAGTCCCCCACCAGAACCCCATACAGGACTCCTTTCAGGGACTCTGCCCCCCAAAGGCAAAGGGAGGCGACCCTCTCATCTACTGGGGTAAACTCCAATGTAGCGGCCCTCAACCGGGGATTCGTGAGTATCCCCACACCCTCCCGACGCCTCACACTCTAGGCAACTCTAATTTCTTTCTTCTAAAAATACTATTTCTTGCAAATATTCAAAGGAGAGTCTAGCGTAAGTGCAATCAACAATGTCGATCTCCTACACTGCACAAATACATACAGAATCTTCCCACATAGGCTTGTTCTTTTATGTATTATCAGTCATCAACAGTCTTGTTTGATCAATTTAGAAGACTAGAATATTTCTGTTTTGATTTGCTTTCCTGATTTATCGCTGATGCCATGTCTCTGTCTTTTCTCTGCAGGTTTTTTTTTTCAAGCATGTTGCTGTTGTCTGGCCTCAAACAATAGTTGACAATAACCTACTTTCTCATATTATTCGTGGAGAAGTGGCCCTCGGGGTACTGATAATACAGAATTTCTTTGGCTTTTAGCAGGGCTCTCAAGAAGATAGTGGAGTATTTGTTTCTGGCTTTGAAACGTTCAAGTTTCACACTGTGAATATTAAATGTCAGGTTGACTGTGTCTGATGGGATTTTAACGATGGCCTCCAGAGATCATTGGCTAGATGTGTGTGGATGTGAAATGGAATTCTCTCTTACAGAGCATTGGCAAATTTTGTCTGTCAAAAATAGAACCACAGTGTGCGTTTGTCCAAGAGGGATAATTATGGGTCAGATGAATGTGGGGAAAAAGTGGGTTTGATGCTTCAAGATTTTAGTGATAGTTTTCTTACTTGTTCCACACATTTTATATTATTGCCATCACAATTAACTTTCCTGTGATAAATAGGGTGAGGCAAGAATGTTGAGGTTGAAGACAAAGTAAACTTGTGTTGTTACCAGTGAACCTGTATTCTGTAATATCTCATATTTGCCCGTGTTCAACCTAAAATATTGTCTTTTCCATGCTCAAAGGCCAATAAAAAAAGTTTTTGCAAGGTTTTTTGGAAACCGTGCACCTTGTTCAAGAAATGCAATAATGATTCAAAGTCATTTTGATCTGACCCTTGCCCCAAATTGAGCATGTCATTCATTCATCCATGCCATTTGCTTCCAGGCCATCATGGCACTATACCATGCTGTTCATCCCACACTTCGTTATTCCCGGCAAATTCCTCTAACTCTTCCTGAGGGACCTCAGGGTGTCCCTAAGCCAGCTAGGAAATATAATCCCTAGGGTTGGGTATCGAAACGCGGTGCCAATAGAGCACCGGTTCCGACGTAAATGGTAGTAACAAGACCGAATAAGAATGAAAATTTCGGTGCCTCATTTCGGTGCCTGACGTTTTTTTTTTTTCATGAGCCGAAAGGGGGCGACCGACCACGGTGTTCCAGCGTCAACCTGCGTGACGTCAGCGCCGCATTAGCTGATGAGAACTGATAGCGAGAGGATCAATAAAAATGCAGAAGGCGAAATGCTCCAAAGTTTGGCTTCATTTCACACCCAAGGCCAACGACTCTGCGACGGGCCACAGATGTCATAAAACAATTGCATGTAAGGGAGGTAACACATCAAATTTGATGAAGCATCTGGCTAGTCACGGAGTTTATTTGAAAGCTGAACAATGCACGGTGTTTGATAAACTGTGCGACGTTTCACGGCCCAGCACTTCGGCAGCAGGAGCTGCAGGGCAAATTGAAGAAAGTCCCACTCCCAGCCCTACTGGTGTGGCGTTGCACATCACCGATGATGACGATGACAGCAGCCGTTCCTCTTCAGGTAAGTTTAGTTTAATGCCAACCACAAATCTTGATTATTAAGTGTCTTAGGTTAGCATTAGCAAGTACTGTTGCATTTTAACAGCGTGTGTCTAACGCCTGGCTATGTATTTTTTAAAAGTACCGGTTCGAGAACCGTTTAAGCACCGGTATTGTTTAAAAAATGCATAGCCAGGCGTTAGACACACGCTGTTAAAATGCAACAGTACTTGCTAATGCTAACCTAAGACACTTAATAATCAAGATTTGTGGTTGGCATTAAACTAAATTTACCTGAAGAGGAACGGCTGCTGTCATCGTCATCATCGGTGATGTGCAACACCACACCAGTAGGGCTGGGAGTGGGACTTTCTTCAATTTGCCCTGCAGCTCCTGCTGCCGAAGTGCTGGGCCGTGAAACGTCGCGCAGTTTATCACCGTTTAAGCACCGGTATCGTTTAAAAAATACCGAGTAGGCACCGGTATCGGATAAAACCAAACCGATACCCAACCCTAATAATCCCCCCAATGCATTCTGGGTCTTTTCTAGGGCCTCCTCCCAGTTGGATGTGTCTTTGAAGACCTCCATAGGTAGGTGACCAAGGGGCATTCTCACCAGATGTCCGAACCACCTCCCCGTCTCCTTTCAGTGTGAAGAAGCAGCACCTTTACTCAGTCTCTCCAGTCAAGCTTATCACCCTGTCACTGAGTGTAAGTCCAAATACACAGTGGAGGAATCTCATTTCTGCTGCTTGCATCTGTGACCTTGTTCATTCGGTCATTACCCAAAGTTCATGACCAGAGGTGAGGATAGGCATATAAGCCATAAGTCTTACCTTCTGGCTCAGCTCTTTCTTCACCATGACGGTCCAGTACAGCATCCGGAAATCATCAGACAGAGCCCGCAGTCTGTTGACCTCATGCTCCAACTTAAACCCTCTTGTGAACAAGACTGTGAGATCCTTAAACACCTCCACTTGGGGCAATAACTCTCCCCTTCACTCAGAAGGGACAATCCACCCTTTTTCCGACAAACGACCGTGGTCTCAGATTTGGAGGTGCTGATCCTCAACCCACGCCGCCTGCTCTGGAGTGTGGGTCAGACAGTTCATTCAGATAAAGGTACAGGAGCAGTTTGTCACACCTGTAGATGGTATCGTCTTGTGTTATAATGCAGTCTATTTGTGACATGTAAGTCACTTCATTATATGTTACAGGACCAGCCAAACAAAAAAGTGACCTAGTCTAGAAAATGCAATGTGTGTTATTCCATTTCAATGAACATCATTTGTTGGGGGCACATGGTGTGAACTCTCTGATAGCTCTTGTTCCTTGTTCTTCTCTGTTCCTTCCTTGTTGTTTTCTCAGTTGATCAACAGAAAATGATCAAATAATCAATACTTTAAGTTAGCAAGAAGAAAGGTGAAGCGGCACAAAATAGGTTGTTTTGAGGATGTCACCCTGTGCTCTGAAAATGTTACTGCTTTTTTAAACGCACTATATAAAATGTGGCTTCTTGATTTTCATTATAATAATCCACAAAAGTAATTAAAGGTTCAGCAGCAAGTAGTGGAATTGCAACTGTATAGTTGTTGACTAAGCTGTACGTTTTTGTAGAGTAGATGCTGTGGTTTTGTCTGCTGTGAAAACTTCAGTTACAAACAGGAAACTAAATGCTGATAAAACTTGACAGAAACGCATTTGTGTGCAGAACTCTGTGAAATGCCAGTAACGTTTTGCCTTTGTAAATTATATTTTAACTGTCTGTTTTTGATATTGCGCAAGCAGTCTGAAGTCATTTACCGCAGTGTTTTGTAATATAAATACCATGGATAAAAGTGGAAATGGCCTCTTTTCAGCTTTAAGTGCCCTCCTTTGAAGTTGAAGGATTAGTCTTCTTCGTTTTCTTTGATCAAATGTATCCAGTCATGCAAAGAATAACCTGAACTCATCCACATTCACTGAGCAACCTGCCAGTCCAAAAGTGACCTTTGTTGTTTCAAGGTTCTTAATTCTGGTTTAAAATATTGGAAGTTCAAATGTTTGCCTGTTTTTTATTGTACACAGGTCAGTTTCCTTAGAAGGGCTTTGTTGTTGTTGTTGTTGTTATATTAAAGGTGCCGCCAAAACAAGTGAAACTATTGGATTTTGGACTTTTACAAGCTAGAAGAGTTATTGCTCTGAATTGGAAGAATATTGAAGCCCCTTCCCCAAGACAGTGGATTAAGGAACTTTCAGAATGTACAGGTCTTGAAAGACTGACATATATAGTCAAGGGTAAACGAAAAGATTTTGTTAAATTGTGGGAACCATATTTGAATATTATATCTATGAAATAGGAAATACAGAAGTCATCTCTACATTATTATTATTATTATGCATTTTCCTTTTTGTTACTGCTGAATAGTGATATTTGAGTGGATTGTGATAAATTGCGCAATGTAAGGTTTATATGTGCACAAGTATGGATGTGTATGTGTGTGTGTGAAATGTATTGTTCTTCTTGTATATTGACATGTTCATATTGTCAATTATTCATATTGTTATATCTTTGCAAGAAAATTTAATAAAAATACTGGGAAAAAAAAAAAAAAAGGTGCCGCCAACATAGTCCAAAGATCTGGAGTTGGTGCATACTTAAAAAATAAATAATTCAATTTGTTAAGAGCCTCACAGAGTACAACACCTGGGACCTCACATGCAAAGCATGCGTACGCACAAAAACATGGCGTGCGTCCATCTCCACACTAACGTTCAGATGTATCAAAAATGAAATGACCGTGGAAATGTGTGGTGCGCCACACAAAAGTCATGGCTGTTGTACACACGTTTCTACAGCTATTGTTCCGCTAATGACTTGTACAGGTGATGCTAGGAACAGTTAATAGTCTGAAAACATGAAGTCATCAGAACGATGTGCACATCAGAGACACACTTATGAATAATTAACACACCCACATATTAGAAATTATATGGGTGGATATAAATGCATGGGCAGATTGATGAGGAAAATGGCATTAACAATGGCTGTGGTACCATTGTTAAAGGACCTTGCAAATGGTCCAATCTGAGGTGAGCATGTAATCGGGGAACGCGAGGATTTAAATGACAAGAATTTGTTCATAAGCTGATTTCATGTACCAAGGCCACTGTTACTGGAGTTGCGCGCATAACTGCAGCGAGTCCAGACCGCAGTACAGCGAGGAGCCTTGGGTTTTCTGTGCCCACACAGGTGCTGACCATGCTGGGCTTCCTGGCAATGGGCATTCCTGCGGGAGCTCGCCGATCAGTCAGGAGTCTGCCTGTCAACCTTAAGCTGAGCCATGCCAGCTCTGTTGAACGCAATCATCCGAATGCCATCCAGGTACATCATATTCAAACATTACAGTGCAATTTGCAACGAGAGCCAGTTTCCCTAATGTAATCAGAGCTATTGACTGTACACATATTGCTATAAAGGTGCCATCACATGACAAATTTGTTTTTAATAGGAAACATTTTCATTCAGTCAGTGTTGAAATCATATGTGATGCGCAAATGCATTGGGTTGGGTTGGGAACAGGTAGGCTGGTATGGTGCATGATGAATGTCTGCATGGGTGAATAGTTTATTCATGCAATTGTTCTGAATGAAAACCGGCGCGAGCACATTTGGGCATATGTGCATTCAAATATGTTTTTTGTTATTGCTATTAATAATGTCTTTTCTTTTTCTTGATGGTGAAACTAGAGAATGTCTTAACAAGCCTCCAATTCTCTCCCTGTGTTCAGGTTTTGTCAATCAACATGTGTGTGAAGTTGTGAATGTCACACACTGTTAGCTGTGGCGCACTCAGTTTTTTAACTTTAGTGTGTGCGTGCTGCTCTGAGCTCGGTGTTTACTGCCTCACACACACACACAGACACACACACACACAGGCTCCCACTAGCATTTTTCCCATTTCATGTTTATTCCGTGCGACAGGGTGCCAAATAAACTATCCCTGTGTGTGTGTTCACGTCATTTCCAGTCATCTGTAGCTCACACTCTATAATTTCTTTTCTGTGTTCATGTTAACTGATCAGACAGAGGATGATTCCCAGGTCCCAGGGCCTATTTGCATGCATTTGCATATTTAAATAGGGGTGTGGAAAGGGAGGAAATTGGTACGTCTACACGTGCGCTAAATTCCACGTTCAGTGGGATGCACAAATGGAACCTGCTTGGATCCATGCGTACGCACACTTTGATATATCTGGATATTTTTGTGCATACTCCAGTTTCTGGGTTTTGGCGTATGCAATGTTTCAGTAGGAAATCCACGCAAGTCTTTGTACATGAGGCCCGTGCACCTTACATGTTTGACCCTGAGCCATGCAAATTAATAAACTGTGGTTCTTTTATACCAAAATATTTGGTTCTGTGTGGTGTTGACATTTGATCAGTTCTGCCCAGAATTCAACTACTTTATTGATAAGACCCAATTATTTCATCATGCTTATTCCATATTAACGCCAAACTGTTTAACTGATACAACCTTGAGTTTGACCTATCAAGTCACCCAAGCTCGAGGTCATATGATCATGTGAAAGGTGATATATAAATTCATAGTACTGTTTTAGTAGCCACAGGTGTTTCCCAATTTTGCTCAAAATTTGATCACTTTATCCTTGGCTGACAACCATAAATCATTCCAAGTTTGATCCAAGTTGGATCAAAAGTTTGAGTTATTTTGTTCACATAGATGACTGACACAGGTCTGAAAGCATTACCCCTTCATATGGTACCACACATAGGTGTAAAAAAAAACAAACTCTAAATGAGCTCTTCAGCTATTAAGGCTTAAACTGAGTTTTTCAGCCATTGCAGCTCTCAAGATTTAAACTAATTGTGCATAATATGACCCCTTTAATTTCACATTTGATTAAACTGTGCATGCATGTTGCCTGCTGTCTCATTGTGGGTTATTGTGGCTTTAGCTGAATCCATTATATTTCAGTGAGGTCTAACAGGCTCTGACGCATTTGAATGTCAGAGTTTGCTCTGTTTCATTTGAGCATAGCCCCAGAACAGAGAGAATTTAAGTACCGAGGCCACCGAGTCATGATCTGAGTCATACGTCAAGTCCTTCTTGGTGAGTAACAGGGTTACTCATCCAGAAATGTAGCTTGTCATTTTCTGTGTAGAATGCTTTGGTGCAGAACTGACTCATGACACAACACTTTATATTCCGGCCTGCTGACAAATACAGAGGGCACACGGGTTATGATTTTAAATGGCAGTGTATGACGATTGCTCATGGTCAGGTCATTATTAGCCGTGGGACAAAAGGGGGAAATTATTAACTAGCCATGCTGATTAAACCCAAATCTTTCAGTTCATATGAGCAGCCCATGATGCCTCAACTTGCCATTTTCGTCTTTAGTCTGTTGCACATGCTTACGTGTGATTTGCATTTGTCTTTGCACATTAGTAAGCAAGTGTGTTGGCTTGAGTGTGTCTGCCAGCACGTGATTGTCTATTCTTAGATAGCCATGTGGTAAGTTAGCAGATGGCGTGAAGCTGGCATGGTCTTGTTACCCAGAAGGCCGTTTGGCTGCAGACCTGGAGTATGTCATTAGAGTTAATTTGCATTTTTGTCATTCAAGCGACAGCTAGTGCAGGCAGACTGGACGTGAGCGAGTTCAGTGAACTGATAGCCCGTGACATACTTTGTGACGTGATTACATTTGCAACATACCCATAAAGGCATCTAAATACTTTGGTGTGTGTGGCTGTGTTAGTGTTTTATAAATAAAGATGGTATGGTATGGCATTTATTTTAATATTTTGTTGTAGAAAAAAACAACCCATCATCCAACATGTTACAATTTGAAAAAAGAAAACTAATAATGCTTGCAGTTATTGTGGAAGAAAAACAGTCATGAGTTACTGTTTCTGTAGTATAGTGATGTGGTGACTTGACTTGTGCCCAGTTTTTATAATATTACACTGGGTGCGTATTTGTGTGCAGTAAGGAATTCATTAACGTATTAAAGGCTTTGATGAGAAAGAACACTGGTATTGTTTCATGTAGTGCTTACAGTGAATCCTTTGATATGTATGTACACAATCAACTTTCAGCCTCCCCCTGGGAGGTCTTAATGGAAACAGGTGCCCTTAAATTAAAAGCTTCCACGGTGCTCAAAAGGCAGCACTGCATGGTTATGAGACTCTTTTCCAGGACTGACAGCCGTGGAAAGCCTTTCTTTCCCAGGTGGAAAGTCTCTACTTTGTTGTAGCAACAAAAAAAAAAAGACACTCTTAGAAATGTTGCAGGCAACCTCCTCCTGTCTCTTTACAAAATGTTATTTATAGTACTTGTTATTAGGGATGTCCTGTTCTAATCTGACCTGTTAAAAATCAGCCCAATACAGGCACTTTTTGGTTGATCACTATTGGTTAATTAAACCCGATTAAACTGGAGTTGGTGTGTGTGTGTGTGTGTGTGTGTGTGTGTGTGTGTGTGTGTGTGTGTGTGTGTGTGTGTGTGTGTGTGTGTGTGTGTGTGTGTGTGTGTGTGTGTGTGTGTGTGTGTGTGTGTGTCTGTGTGCATGTGTTGTCTGCTTTGCTTTGTAAGCACAGAAATAGTGGACTGAACAGTCACATCGGCTGCTGCTTCACAACCGAGCTGTCACAGAGCCACAGTGTGCATTTTAAAAACACTGCTTGAAATACACAACAAGTGATCAGTAGTGCGTCATTCCCCGTGTGTTTGATAAGCACAGGTAAGAAGGTACTCACAGCTGATGCGGTGAGTTTCACAAACATGCTGTATGTAACCTTGTTTCAAACATGAACTCCATTTCTGATGGATGGTGTGTGTGATATAACTTTCCTCTGAGTCAGTCAGGTAGTCAAATCAACTTTCTTTCTTCATTTTGTGTGTGCGCGCGTGCGTGCGTGTTTCCCGTTTACAGACAGTTTAAAGGGGCATACATAGAGAGGCAAGTTGAAAGGGCCTCTTTTTTTTCTTCAAGTTGGATGAGAGAATGACTAAATTTATGTTGTAGCTGCTTATTTTACTTAGTTAAGAAATGCACTTGTTCCGAGCGAAAAGTATTATCACCCACACAATAGAGGATGAGGAAGTGGGGCACAACAGGAGGCAGGAAGCTGTTGTTCTGTTCTGATTTTTTTATTTACTTTTTTTTTTAAGAGAAGTTATTTATTTTCTTATTAAATTCACAATTTTGAACAAATACACACACGCAAATAATAAGAATATAACTGTAGCAGCTAGTACAAGGCTCCAGACACAGAGGTCTCAAAAGTACGTTTGGCTTGTAGACTATGGCATCATGAACGTTCACTTTTCTGTTTGAGAAGACATTCAGACCCACAACAAGCCTGAAATGTGACGGTCCTGCCGTGTGTCTGTGCAGAGACAGCAGGCAGCTTCTCCATGTATATGGTGTGTGTCTGTGGTTTGGTGTGTCTGCAAACCTTATGCAGAATTTACCGCAGGTTTCTGTCGAAGTGCAGGAAACGCCGTCCCCGCCTACTTTGACATCGGTGTGCATCTCCACCACCGCCGCTGCTGCTGCAGGCTCACACTAGCACGTCTGGCAGAGCTGAGCTGTTTTACTTTTCCCCTCTTAGAGCTTGATCCTTCTTACAGTGAGGTAAGCTGTGACTTGTAGTTGGCAGCTCGAACATGTTCGGTCTTAATGCATTTCTGTCAAATTGACTTAATCTCCAACCGTGCTGTTACTTCACTTACAGCTTCCACATGTTGTCACTGACATTGTTTGTTTAAGAATGTTCTTGAAAGTGAAGTGCTAATGCGAGCAGAAGGTTTTTGATGTGTGGAATGAAGTTGTCATCCATACACCACTTGAGCATCAGTTATGTATTCAGTCCCGTCTGTCTGTCTGTCTGATTTGCATGCACGATATCTCAAAAAGTAGTGAATGCATTTCAACAAATTTTTATGGAGAGATGGTCAAGTAATTCATTTTAATGGTGATTACTTATTTTTAATTTGACCTTTCTAATTTTCCCAACTGAAAAGAAATCCCGGTCCAATCCCAGTGATCGGAATTGAGCCCTATAGAGGCATTTTTTGCTTGAACGTTAGATTAAATCTCATGCTGCTTCATATTCTCAGTCCAGACAGAGCTAACAGGCCACCACTGTCATGGTGCTTTCCACTAGCTCATTAGCAGCAGTGCACGGTACACATTTTAAAAGCATATTTATGCTCTGCTTCGCTTCAGATACACCAGGTCTGTTTATGATGGATGGCCTGTGTGATTTGTCCAATCAGGTAGCACTTTTTCTTTTTCTACTTCTTCCTTCTTGTCTGTGGTTTCCTCCTGCTAACAGATCTTGTACAGGCTCATATTCAGAAGGGTGACAGACACACACACACGCACATTTTTGCATATGATGACACTGTTAATAATAACAATGATGATGAGGAGGAGGATAAATTAATTTTTCACAACAAGAACACAGCTACCAGGTTTTTTTTTTCAGTGTCATTAAATTAATATTACTGAGTATTTGTGATTTACTACTACATTGCTGGACTAAGTGTACTTAAATAGAGCAAAAGCTAAATCACCTCAATTCGTAGGCAAGTAGAGGATTCTATTTCAAATGAGACATTTTCCTAAATAGGTATTTCATAAATAAAATAAGCTGGCTTCTTTTGTGGTGTTGCTAAATGTGTAAATTCTAACGGTAGAAACATTTGGAATCATTGAACAAATGCAAAACAAAAATTGTGCAGTTGGCATCATTGTTGCCCCCCCCCCACCCCCCACCCCACCCTTTCTGCAATCAGATGGATATTGGATGTCCAGTTTGTGCCAAAGCTTGTTCCCATGGCTCAACAAAATGCATTGGGTCGCCAGCCCTGCAATCACATTCTCTGCTAGTTTACTGTTGAATTCTAGAAAAGGACGCGAAACTTTAAACCCATCACAAAGTGACACCATGAAGAAGCCACAAAGCTTCACTTTAGTATGGAGACTAACTTGTGCTTTCATTGGCCTTATGTCAAGATCATGTGGACATAAGGTTGTATGTTTGGGCTGTTTTAATATGTTCAAATATTGCCTTCTGTTGAGAAATAACGATTAGAAAATGTCACAAATGCTACTTCAGGTGTAATGGGCTTGATTCTGTGCTACTCTAGTTTTAAGGGTTTAAAAATAGTCGTATGTTAGGGCCATTCACACATTACATGAAAGACGCAGAAACTGGAAGAGAATCCATAAACCAAAAGGGAAATGGGGAACCACGAAACATTCCACCTGCTGTCGGGAGGGGCGCATGGTCGGTCAGGCGTGCATCAAACCGTGTGGATGGTTTTGTGCACGCTCATGTTCATGCGCGCAAACATAGTACGAGGACATGGAAAGTTGCACACACTGCACCACAATTTATAATACTTAATTTATACTTAATTTGTCATACTAATTCCTGTTATAAAGAGTGGACTTAGCCTCCACCTAGACGTACACCAGGAAGTAATGAAATGACGTGGATTGCTGTTCTCTCTTTCATGTTTTACATGAATTACCTGATGCGCCCGTGTAATGAAGAGCTGGGCTCTCGCGTCGTGAACACATCAGCAGTGATCCGCTGCAAATGTAATATGTTTTTAATTATTACAATGTGGGTAAATCCTGCAATGACACACGCCTCACGGGGGCATCTCGTGGCGTGATTTCCTGCATGGCACGATATTCAGCAGCTTTGCGGTGTGCTGATGTAGCGGTCAGCTGAAGCAATATGTTTTAATTTATACCCACGCAAGGACAGCATGCGACGTCTGCGCTTCACACTGTAGTTATGCGACTTGATATCCTACAAGCCGCAACAGGCGTTCCTGAGCTATGACTTGGAAGCACAGATATCTGAACAGCTGCACGTCGCACGGGGACACGCCCACCTCTGTCAGCAGACCTCATCACATCACATTAAAGAAAGGCTCACTCTCTGTTGCTTTGTTCTGTGATTTCAATTTCATGTATGTGTTATGTGTTTGTCCTGTATCTGTCTGATGTCTGTGTTGTAATGTAACACCTTGCGTGTACAGTCACGTCCAGCTGTCACTCGGCGGTCAGCTGACAGGTGCTGTATGTCCACAGCAAAGCAAATGAGCAAAGCAATCACACAAGAATGAGCTCACGCCTTTACCCTTATTTATTTGATATAATTTCCACTCTTTCTGTCTGCCATGTAAACTACAATTTACGTGGTGGAAATGACATCAGCCGGCTGGGCGGCTTCACACCATGCTGTGTGCTCGGACGCTGGCCAGTCCACGTGTACTGCGTGTTCTCCAGCTGAGCTGCATGACACAGCGGTCAGTTGGTCCAGCACCAGACTCCAGGACCTTCAGCCACAGCTGACAATGTTTGGATTCATGGTGTGTGTGTGTTGGTCATGGTGGGGGGACAACACACTCCACAAGCCATTTGTGTTGGGGGGGCGGGGGGGGGGCGACAACACACTCCACATGCCATTTGTGGGGGTGGGGGGTTCGGCACAGTCACACCCATGTGTGTTGCTAGGTTATGACAGTTTTCACAGACAGGTCGAATGTGGTCGCCTGCTGTCTATCATACCAGGAGCGTGAATAGCTCCGCCTTTTCTAAGTGTCCAGAGCGGTGTTAGATGTTCCTATGTGACACCTGGAATTTGGCCGACACCTGCCGAGAGGAGGATCGAATGAGCACGCGCAGGGCATTCGTTGTCTTTTGGCCACTTGTGTGCCCGAATGGATGTGGCAACAGCTGTACGAGGCATGCAATTCCTTCTTCATGCACTCGTCAGCTTCAATCGTGCTGTGTGTGAAGGCACCCTTATGGATGTGCTGCAGCCACACTTTTGCTGGTTAGTGTTGAGATTGATGGTCTGTAGGGGACTACTGTCTGAATTTAGACTGTTGAAACATTTCCACTCTGTTTTGGTGTAAATCTTCACCTGTCTGTTCTTTTCCATCAGTACCCATGTGGTTTTAGGTTTGCATTTCCTTGCTGTCATGAATTAGTTCTTACTTACTGACCTAGGCACAATTTAAAAGATGTTTGTTAAATGTCAGTTTTCAGCTTTGTATCTTGTAGGAAATAAACTC